>NC_081414.1:592264785-592565180 GCF_030272615.1 Cryptomeria japonica
GTGCCAACATGGTCAGTTATGCCAACAATTACTAATCTCCCCCTTTGACAATAATTCCAAAGGTGTAGTCTTAGATATACTATTTTACATAATGCAATGACTGCTCCCCCTAATAGGAGTAGTCTATAATCATCAATCCAAATACATAGAAATTTCAGGAAAATCATACCATATTGATGTTGTTCTGATCTTCACTCACCTTAGATTATGCAAGGGAATTACCCCTAGATTACCTCTGAGATACTCAAAAGTATCCTTTTTCAGTGGCTCGGTGGATATGTCCACAACCTATTCCTTAGTTAGAACATATTCTATTCTAACTTATTTGTCCTGCACCTATTCCCTAAGATAATGATATTTTATTGAAATATGCTTGGTTTTAGAGTGCATTATCGGGTTTTTTAATATATTGATGGCACTTGTATTGTCACAGTGTATCACCATAGGTTTTGTCACCTTTTCTTGGATACCTTCCAAGATCTCCTTAATCCACACTGTTGGTGTAAATAATTATTCATCATGGATATTATTACACTTTACTTAAGTTTACTTAGGAAATGCATTTCATAGTAGTTTGGGTATGAGACACTTGGGTGTTTGTGCCACATTGGGATAGTGTGTGTAGGAGAATTTCCACCTTTTATGGTGTTGATCTTGTTGTTACACTCCACATTCAGTGGGTGATCCACCTCATGTGGACTATTATATTATTTCTTCTACCTACCCACACCTATTTCCTACCTACCCTTGTTTCTTATTGAGCCACATGTCATGTTTGTGTGCTCACATATCTATATAGCCTTGACTATATAAGCAAGCTCATATTTATTGTATGTAATGACTGATGATCTAGTTGATCAGTATTTTCATCTTGATAGAATACAATTTATTCCTATCATTTATTTTGTTCTCTCTTATTTGTGCTTTCCATTGTCTCTAGATCTTGGCAAAATCTCACATGGTATCAAAGCCATTAGAGTGTCATTGGTTTGCTAATTGAGAGAAATTTGATGCTATTTGGGGCTTGCATTTTGGAATTTTCTATTGTAGGTTATTATTGAAGCTTGATGGATCAAATCTAAGGTTACCATTGGATTGAGGAGGTCCAAGAAAGTCATTTTTGTCTTTTGTTTCATCCAAATTAGACTTCGGAAGCCAAATCTAGGGGCATTTGAAGTTTAAAGCCGCAACGGAAATTTTCTAGAAATTATAATTTTGCAGACGATTTTCAAATAGCGATATCTCACTCATTCGAACTCCTTTGTTCGAGCAATTTTTTTTGTTTTGGGGTAGAATTTTGTGATCTGTACAATGGTGTAGGATTTTTCTGTTTGTCGGATATAGGTTTTTCAGAAATCATGAAATCCTAATTTTTACAACTTTGGAGGCTTCATTTGGGCTCATATGGACTCCTTTTCAGGTGTCATTTTTTTTTAAAGTGCATATTTTTTCATCTACTTTCATAATCCATCATTTGTTTGTAGTGATTTTAAGTAGAAATAGTACTTTCAGTATTTGGCCTTTTTTGGCATATTTGGTACTTGCATTTTGCTTAGATCTCAGTTTAGATCACTAGTAGTATTTGTTGAAGTCTCTTAGATCTCATTTTGAGAAGTTGTAAATTGAAATCAGAAGTCCACTTTGCCTTGTTTTGCAAGTGGCCCATTATATATGCACTAAGTATAAAGTGCCAAAATCACCATTTTGGGGGGTTTCTTGATTGAGTGAATTTGGGGGGGTGTATCTTGTGCTTTTGTGCTCTTGTGTTCCTTCCTTTCTATTGCTATGGATTCTTCTAAGTTCCTCTCTTAACTCCTCATAATTATGCTACTTGGAAAATTGATGCATGGAGTAAACTTATGGAAAAAGGACTAACTCATTACATTGATGGAACTATTGTTGCTCCCACTGATCCTAAGGTTGATCTAGTTGGTCACTTGGATTGGCTCACTAAAAATATCATGGCAATTGGTACCTTAAGAAAGTATGTATCAAAGGATCTCATTTTTCATATTGAGAAGTGTACTCTAATCAAGGATGTTTGGCAAAAGTTTCAAGACTTGTATGGTCAAGTTGATGATATTAGGGGATATCAGATTGATAGTGATCTCACCATGTTGGATCCCAAGAACTTTGATACTATACAAGATTATGTCACCAAGGCAAATGAGTTGAGGGCACAACTCAAAGATTGTGGCATTGATACGAAGGATACTCAATTGATATTCAACTTGATAGGCAAGCTTCCACAAGAATATGCATCATTTGTTTCTAGTTTCCAAACCCATAGGATGACAATGGGTTCAAGCTACACAATGCCTACATTTGATGCTTTCAATGAAATGTTGATGATGGAAAAAACTAAGTTGATAAGCATGGGCATTCTTAAGGCTTCTAAGTCTCAAGCATTAGTGGCAAATCAAGTGAACAAAGGAAATCAAGGAAAGGACAACTTAAACAAGAAGAAATGGAAATCAAAGCCTAAGGACAAAACACCATCTTCTCCACAACAAGGAGATTCATCCTCTTCCAAGAGGGATAACTCACCAAAGAGGGAGAGACCTACTTGTGCCTATTGTAAAAAGTTTGGTCATGAGGAGAATTGTTGCCATTTTAAAATGATTGATGAGCTCACACATAACATTTATTTGCCTAATGTCTACAAGAAGGATGATTCATCAACTTCCACTTCCTCACATTCAAAAGGAAAAGGGCAAGCATTCATGTTTTCTACAAGTTGGAAGACTCGCTCTTTTGGGAAAAGAAAAGGAAAAGCTCTATGTGTTACTATCAGTCATGATTCAAAGAGATTGCTTCTAGATTTAGGGGCTTCTCATCATATGGCATCTTCATAGTCTATGTTCTCTACATTTGAGCCTTGCACCATGCTGTAGATTTTGATGGGCAATCATACATACATGGATGTGATTGGGAAAGGATCTATTGATATTGGGGACAACTCCTTCAATGATGTGTTATGTGTACCCCACTTGACAAACAATCTCCTTTCCATCTATCAAATCACACATGGTGCAATTAAGAGAGTTGTGGAGTTCACACCTGAGTCAGTTTTCATTAAAGACTTGGAGACTAGAGCTATCATTGCAAATGGGGTGGTTGATCATGCATCTCGGTTATACTCCTTTTTAGATTTTGTTGATGATGATGATTTCACATTTGATGATTCTACACATGATGATCACAATTCTTGTGATGGTTCAGTTTTTTAGGAGAACTTTGGACACTTGAACATGGGGATTCTCACATGTGACCCCATTCTTGAGCCTTGTATTTCATCTCCTCATATTGATATCACATCACCTATTGCACCTGATGATGCGGATAGTGCAACGGTTTTGCCTTCATGTGATTCAGTGCAGCAGGATATTCATTGTCTTCCAACTTTAGATTCATGGGATGATTACTTGATAGACATTGCAGGTTTGTTTGTGGAATCCTACATTGCCGATTTGGGAGACATCATTGATGACATTGATCTTCTCTTTGATGAAGGTGATCCTTCTTTGATTTTTGCGAGGGAACACTCTAACCCTCTTGTACATTTTCTACATGATCAATCTTTAGAGGTTGACATGATTGTGGATACTTATGTACATCAGTTGGAGGAGGTCTCTTTATTTTTTGAGGAGACATGTGAGTCTTTGGGACATGTTCTACATCCATCTCCACTAGAGCTTGGAGTGCCTTTTTCAGTAGTGTGGCATAGTTTACCACCTTTGGAGGGGGTATCTTTCAGCATTGACATGGGGACACTTGAGTAGTTTTTAGAGATTCCTCTCATCATGATTTTTTTTCATACATCTTCCCTTCATGATTGGGGAGACTTCATGGATACACCTTTGGTTTTGTTTCTTCCTAAGGGGAGGAATATTGTTCGACATTCATGGAGCAGTTTCTTCATACATTGAGCTTCTATCATTGGTTCAAAATCTACATTGAGGGAAGGCTTCCTAGCTTCTCTTCTTCTCTCATATGGGGGGGACTTTTTCCTCGTATGGGGTTTTGTCCTTCACATACTTCTATGAGAGTTCTTTGTATCTAGTTTTTCATCTCTCTTTTGGGGGAGGGTTTTTTCCCATTGGGTTTTTCTCTCTTTCCCCACTTTGTGAGAGATTTCATTGCATTGGTTTTCATGCATTTACATTTGTACATGGGTACCTAACATGGCCTAGTAGCTAGGACCCACCTTGCATTGCTTAGTTGCATTGTAGACTTAAGTGCATTCCCCTAAGTTGCACTTAAGGGGGGGTTTTGGTGTAAATAATTATTCATCATGGATATTATTACACTTTACTTAAGTTTACTTAGGAAATGCATTTCATAGTAGTTTGGGTATGAGACACTTGGGTGTTTGTGCCACATTGGGATAGTGTGTGTAGGAGAATTTCCACCTTTTATGGTGTTGATCTTATTGTTACACTCCACATCCAGTCGGTGATCCACCTCATGTGGACTATTATATTGTTTCTCCTACCTACCCACACCTATTTCCTACCTACCCTTGTTTCTTATTGAGCCACATGTCATGTTTGTGTGCTCACATATCTATATAGCCTTGACTATATTAGCAAGCTCATATTTATTGTATGTAACAATTGATGATCTAGTTGATCAGTATTTTCATCTTGATAGAATACAGTTTATTCCTATCATTTATTTTGTTCTCTCTTATTTGTTCTTTCCATTGCCTCTAGATCTTGGCAAAATCTCACACATACTACCTATGTATAATTGACTATAGAAGCCAAATACTCTACCTCAGTTGTGGATTGAGACATGCAATTATGTTTCTTGCTTGTCCATGACACAATCTTATCTCCAAGAAAGAATGGACCTCCACTAGTGCTCTTTTGGTCAGCAATGTTCCCTACCCAATCTGCATCAGTGAAGACACTTAAGTTGAAATTTCCCTTATGTGGATACTAGAGACCATACTCATCACTACCCTTAAGGTATCTAAGTATCCTCTTAACAACCACCATATAAGTTTCTTTTGGATTTGCAACAAATCTAGCAACCAAGCCAATTGTGTGTGGTATATCCGATATACTATGCACTGCATACTGCAACTTACCAATCATGGATAGGTATAGTGTCTCATTAACTTCATTAGCCTCATCGTATTTGGAAAGCATGCAACCTGTAACCATCAGAGTTCCAACAAGTTTGGAATCTTCCATTCCAAAGGTCTTCAATATTTCCCTTATATATTTGGTCTAGCTGATGAATATACCATTCTTTAGCTGATAAACATGCAAACCAATGAAGAATTTTATTTCACCTATCATGGAAATTTCAAATTCTTTCTTCATTTCTTCTACAAAACCTTTGCTCATTTCTTCATCTCCTCCAAAGATGATGTCATCTACAAAAATCTTTGCAATCAAATTTTTTCCTTCTTGTCCAGTCTTCAAATACAAGTTGTTTTTGTCACTGGTTCTTATGAACCCTATACTTATTAGGTATGAGTGCAGCCTCTCATACCAAGCTCTTGGTGCTTGTTTTAGCCCATATAGAGCATTTTTCATATTACATACCATATCTCTTCCATCTTCTCAAGCAAACCCTTTCGATTGCTCAATGTACACTTCTTCCTCTAGAACACCATTCAAGAATGCCGATTTGAAATCCATTTGGTACGCCTTGAACTTCCTGTAGGCAGCATAAGCAAGCAAGATTTTGACTCCTTCTAGTCTAGCCATTGGTGCAAAGGTCTCTTCATAGTCCAAACCTTCTTCTTGTGCACAACCTTTGCATTATAACCTTCCTTTGTTTCTTACTACTTGACTGGTTCCATCCATTTTGTTTCTGTAGTCACATAAATCTGTCCAGTTTAATTAAATGAATATTTGCTATTTATTTAATTAAAAATCCACTAGCCATCAGTTAATTAAATTAATATTTAATTAATTCATCTTCAAACATTCTCCTATTAATTAAATAAATTATTCAATTTATTTTCATTAATTCACTATACCAAATTCACAATCAATTAAATGAATAAAATCTATTTATTTAATTAAATCCCCCTTTTCCTCTTTTAAATAAATTAACATTTATTTAAATCATTTAAAAACCCCCCCACTTGCATTTTCCTACAAATACAACTTGCACACATTTATTGAAATAAACTAATTTTATTTTAAATAAAAATCCTATTTTCCCTCACCCACCAAATCCAATTGCAAAATCTAATCCCCTTCTAGATTCTTCTAACCCCTTCCTAATTAACCTAATCCATCCCCTAATTATTGTCACATTCCTAAGCAAAATGGAGTCACTTCTCAAAGACTTCAAAAGTCTTTGAAAAGCATCTAATGCTTTGCGTGTTCAAACAAATTAACCTCTAAAGTCTTCAAAGACCACTAATTGCTCTTACATGACCATTAATGGCTCTTACATAACCGTTTATGGTTATTTCAAACTTGTCCCCCCAAGCATTTATTGCTTTGACCATATTTATCTCAATTGCCTTTGCACAAGAATTTATCCATTGGATAAAAGCTTTATTCTTTAAATAAAGAGTTTATTCATTCAATTAACCTTGACCTTAACTCCCAAAGTCATGTCAAGCATTTAATGCTTATTCCCTCTCCTCTCAACCTATCTCACATTGACACTTGTCATCCTGGGATTGGGTTGAAAGCCCTCACATGGATTTGAAATCATTCAATCTTGACCCTTGTTGAGATTACTCAATCTCAACCATCCATTACTCCATTTTTCCTATAAATAGAGCTCATTTCTTCATAATCGAGATCCTAAAAACTTGTATGCATTTAACCTATAGGCATTTTAGAGAGCATTTAGCATAGAAAACTAATATCTTTGTTATTTTAGTTAAAATCAATCATTTTCAATAGCATCTAGTATTTTAACTTTTCATTTTACATTTGGAGCAAAATACTCAAATCTCAATCCTCCATAAGCATCCATAGTGCAAAAAGCTACTGAGAGCTACATTATTTTGGAACTTGGAGAGGAGAGGAACAAAGGAGAAGAAGCTAAGAGCATGTTAGGAGGTATTTGGAGATGCCTCATCATATTTTCTTCTTTAGTTAAATATGCTTTCATGTTTTTAGTATCTCTTTTGATATGCCTGTTTAGATTAGTTTTTTATTGATTAACACTAACGGTTTCTTGTGTGTGTGTTATTTATCTCAGACTAACCTTGTCCATTTTGCAGAGCATCAGTTTCTAAACACCCATTTGGTGCCTATCACATTTTTGTTCTCCGGTCTGGGCACAAGGGTCCAAGTTTCATTTTTCTCAATCTGCTCCATTTCTTCCTCCATAGCTTTGATCCAATCTTCATATTTTAAAGCCTCCTTTGTTATTTTGGGCTCAATTTTAGAGAGAAAACATGTACTCTCCCTTACTTTTCTTCTAGTCAATACTCCTGCATTTTTTTCACCAATAATATTGTCAATAGGATGATTGTTTCCAACATACCTTAGTTGTATCGGTTCATTTCTTGGAGCTTCTTCTACTAGTTGTGCAGGTTCTACTTCACATGTTTCCTCATTTGCAGCTACATTAGGATTCTCTACAGTAGGTTTGACTGGTATAGGGTAATAAAATCCTTGATAGTCCTCTGGTTCACTCTTGTTGTCTAGTTCATTTTTCTCATAGAACTCATCTACTCTGACATCTGCACTTTCCATAATCTTACTGGTCCTTTTGTTCAAACACTAGTATGCTTTACTCTTTGTAGAGTAACCTGAGAAGATTCCTTCATCACTCTTAGGATCAGAATTTCTAGAGTGCTCATCCCTCTTGTTGTAGAACCTGCTTCCAAATACCTTGGAGTAACTCACATTGGCTGAGTATCCACACCATAATTCATAGGGAGTCTTATTTGTCCCCTTCTTCACCTATATCCGGTTCAAGGTATACACAACAGTACTCACTGCTTCTCTCCAGAAGACATGTGGAATATCCTTCTATTTCATCAGAGTCCTTGTACAATCAATTAGAGTTTTATTTCTTCTTTCACTAATATAATTTATAGAATTAAATATTTTGATTGGTTGTAGTGGAGGCTAGGGTTTTTCAGGTTGGCTATTCTCTAGAACTTTTTCCAGCAAGCTTTCTTCCTTGGTTTTGGATTTCTTCACTCTTGGTTTTGGCTGGAGCTTGGTTGGATTTTGGTTTGGCTTTGTGGGAGCTCTTCTTCAACTTCATTCCATTACTTCAGGATGCAAGTTGGAGCTTGAGCCTATGTATTTTAATTTTAATGGCCTCTCTATGTATGCATCATGTCTGGAAGTGTATTGGGTTAGGGTTGAAAGAATAATGTATTGCATTTTCTATAGTCTTAATATAGTTTTGAAAATAAATAACAGAAACTTAATGTTATGTGGGTTTTTCCATAGTTGGCTGGAAATTATATTTTGGTTTTTCTAAGAATGCGTTGACGACTCTATAGGTTTTTATTCTTTGTGAATGTTCTTCTTGTGGATTCCATTTGAGTTGTTTGAGGATATTTTTGCAATCCCCTCCTAGAGTGTGATTATTTTGTGAGAGTTTTGTTGGGTTATTTGGAGATTTGTCGAGTTTATTTGGTTCTCTTTGTTAGTATTGTCATGAGAAAAACTTGATATATTTTGATTTATACTTTGTTAGATTTTATTTCGTTTATGTCCTTTATTTCCATATTTTTGGGCAACCTTGTTGGTCTTTGTTTCGTAAAATTTGGTTAAGTGTAAGATTTTATTTTTTTGTCGTAAGTTTTCTGAGTATTTCCATCAAATTTATGCATATGCATTGTTTTAACATATGGATGAACCTGTTGAACATATGCATGAACCTATTGAATATATGCGCGAACCTGTTGAATAAATGTGCGAACCTATTGACAAATGTGCTAACCTATTGAACAAAAGAGCTAACTTGTTGAACAAAAGCATGAACCTATTGAGAAAATGCATGAATTTGTCTGATTTATGTGTTTTTCACAATTTTTCTTACTTTAATTAATTTTCCCGAATTGATTTTTGTACTAGAGGCTTTATTTGAGGTCTGTTAATATTTTCCAGATTCAGCTTTTATCAGTTTTGATGTATTTTGATGGTTTAATGTATATTTACATCTCTACAACATTTTGGATATTTTAGACTCTCTTCCATGTGGATAGGCCATGGATGATTGAGATGATTACTATGTTTTTTTGGACTAGCAAGTGAGTAGGCCTTGTTGTGATGTATTTATTATTTGATTTCAGCATTTGATGGCTTGATATGCCTTTGTTTTATTGCTAGCCAAGAGGCTCATTTTTCTATATCGATGTTGTTGTAGCCATGCATATGTTGTAAGAGTATGTGTGGAGGTTTTTGGCTGCATTAAGTATTATTTTCATGTATTTATTTTGGTAAAGCCTCTTGTGATTTATTGTTGGGCCATGTTAGGAGGAGTGGGCTTCCTTGTGATGATCGGGGTCACGAGAGATAGGATTGCATGAGGTTTCTTGTAAGGATGCATGAAGTCTAGACCACCAAGGCACATTGGATTTTTCCATGATTTGTAAACAAGTGATAACATTGATAATGGATTAATTGGGATGGGTAATGAGAAGTCATTCAAACAAGATAATGAATAGTTTTGAGCCTCATAGCTTAGTCCTAGGGAGGATGTTTTAGGATAAGCATGAGAAGGTCATGAAGATGGTAAGATAATCTCCCTTGGTCTCTCATAGGTTGATATGGCTCCACATGTCCATCAGGTTAGTGCCTTGTGTTATTATGTTATTATTTTATAAGGATGGCATGTAATGACACTCCACTCCTACATGTGTTCCCCCTTTATGATTTATGATTATGCTTATTGGATGCATTTATACATTCTTGATGAGTTTTATGCCTCTGGGAGTTCATTCTTGTGTTTTTTGTGTGAGCACTATGGTAGTTCATTAAGTAATGATGTTGAAGTACCCTAGGGAAAGATTAATGATGTTATTTTATTTCCACTTGCATTAATTAGGGAAATGTGTAATGATGCATGTTCATAATGGATAAATGGAAAATGAATGTAGTTAAATGAAGATGTTATGTGTTATGTTAGTTGTTAATAGATGTTAAATAAATTTTTTTTTATCTCCATTATTGTGATAGTAGTTTAATTTCTCTAGGGTATTTTTGGCAGGCATTACATTCGCAACTCCATTCTACTGGGGTATTCTAGGTGCAGAGATCTACCTCATAATCCCTTGTTCTTTACAGTAATTTATGAACTTTTGAGTGGTGAACTCTCCTCCACTATCTGATCTCAAACATTTTAGACTTTTACCAGTCCTTCTCTGCACTTGAGCCTTGAAGACCTTAAACATGTGAAAGGCTTTAGATTTTTCTTTCAAGAATACAACCCACATCATTCTTGAGAAATCATCTACAAACAACATGAAGTATCGATCCCCATAGAAACTCTTCATCCTCATAAAACCACACAAATATGTATGCACTAAGTCCAACACATTCTCAGATGAATAAGATTTTCTACTGAAACTAGATCCAGTCAACTTTCCTAGCTGACAATATTTACACATAATATTCTCAAGTTTCATAATGTTAGACATACCTCTGATGGACTTCATTTTACTAACCTTTGCTATGCTATGAAAATTAACCTAACACAATCTTTTGTGCCACAACCAACTATCTTCTACCTTTTCCATTAGGCAACTTCCTAAAGTGGCATCTAGGTAGAACATATTACCTTTAGTTTGTTTACTAGTAGCAATGAAACCTCCTAATTTATCACTTATTTTGCATATTCCTTCATTAAAATCTAACTAGTAACCCTTATTGTTAAGTTGTGCAACACGTAACAAACTATATTTTATCCCTTCTACTGAGTATACATCTTCACAATTGGTTTTATCATTTAGGGTTATAGATCCCTTACCTTTTACTGCACAGGGAGCATCATTTCCAAATCTCACCAATCCTCCATCACAATCCTCCATGCTAAGGAATTTGTTCTTGTCACCAGTCATGTGGTGAGTGCAACCACTATCAATTACCCAATCTCCACACCAGTTTGAACTAGAAATCAGTGCCATATCACTTTCCTGTATGCTATCTTCCTTTACCACTTCAAATGCAATCCCTTCTCCATAAAATCCTTTTGATTCTTCATCAGTAACTCCTTCTGCAAGATATCACTCCTTCTTTGTCTTCTCTTTGTATCTTCTAAAGTTATACTTCCTATCATTATCAAGACATCTGGATGCAATATTACCTATTTTATTGCATTAGAAACACTTCAGGGGTAGTTTACCTTTGTACTTTCCTTTTCCTCTTGGCAACCTTCTTGCTATAGAGCTTCAAGCTCATCTTGTTCCTTCTCTTCAGATAACGGGTTGTCATGTTAATGAGAATGACCAATTCTTGTAGTATAATCACTTCCAGTTTCTTTTCTTCTACTTGTTGGTGTAGGTGTCAAGGAAGCTTTGAAGGTAGCATCAATCTTTGACATACTATTATCATAGCTGCTTAGTTCAAAGGCAGTTAACTTATCGATCAGGGAGTCAAATGTAACATTAACTGTTCCCAAAGATATGAGTTCCTAAATTGTGGACACCCTTATGGCATATTGTGGTAGAAAGGTTCTCAAGATTTTGATGACCACATCATCTTCTTCAAGTTTTCCTCCAACATTTTTGATGGAATTTACCACATCCTTTATTCTTTTGCTTTACTGTTCTATATTCTCTCCTTCTTGCATCCTCATCTCATTAAATCTACCTCTTAAAATGTCCACCTAAGACTTTTGTACATGAGGATCTCCTCCATATACAATCTTCATCTTATTCCTTATCTCATAGGTTGTTTTTCAGATCTTGAACCTCAACATGCTCATTATCAGATAGAGTACTAGCAATCACATCCATAGTTGTGATGTTATCTTGCTTCTCTTTGATCTGATCTATAGTGAGAACCCCTATAGGTTCATTATACTATATGCTTACATGATTTCAATATTGATCTCCTAGGGTTCTTAGGTAGAGCTTCATTCTACGACACCATACTGTGTAATTCTCCTTAGAGAACTTGGGTCCTTCCTTTCGCATCATCTTGGATCTTTCCTTAAGTTGTTAAGGTCTTCTTAATCTAAGGACCAAGGCTCCGATACTAATTGTTAGTCCCAACTGGTGCTGAGAGGGGAAGGGTGAATCAACACTATACCAATTTTACCATATTTTTCCTTAATCAAAGATTCTATTCAAACTTAATACTTATTAGTAAAAGCAACATTAATAAGAAACATGCACACATAAAATCAATCACACATGACTACCAAGATTTATCATGTGGAAACCCAAATGGGAGAAAACCATAGTGTGACTAGAAACTCCCAAAATCTGCGTTCTTCTGGAGTACACTTGGTGAGGAGCCATCCCTATTAGGAGATTACAAAGACATTGTTACATGCCACCTAGTTAAGAGATTATCTTTAAGGCCTGTTAGAACCTTTACCTTGTTAGAGGTAGCCTTGTTAAAGGACTTAGGATCATTAATTAAGATGTCACTCGGTTAAGGGATATTTCCGTTGTAGTTATTAGAAAACACTAGAGAAAATGATCTACTATAGTAGCTACTCTTAGCTTAATCAAATCCAATTGAAACTCTTTGGTTTGACCATTAGTTATACTTGCTTTGCGCTCTACTGGTGCTCTACATTACACTTGCTCTGCACTCTACTAGTGATCTACATTCTTTCTCTACTCTTCACACTATTCGATCTTTGCACCCTCTTTTCACCACTCTACTATTCACTTAGAAGTTATCCCCTCCTCTCATCTTGTTGGATCACCTCTCTTCAAAATTGCACTTTGCAATTTTTACAATCAAACTTTTTTGTTGTACCCAGAAATCTTTATACGATATTTTGCCAACACACAACTGTTGCTTCCTAAATGATTTTGAGCCTAAAACTTGGTAGATTTGAAATTCAAATCTTCCCACACTTTCTAGTCCACTCTCCATCATTCTTGCCAGTAACTCATCCTTATCTACCACCGCACTCATAATTTTATCAACCTTCAGGTTGTATTCTATCTTTTTAATGCGAACCGAAAAATCCACACAAATCTCACCTTAACTGATTGTTAACTACTGTAAACTTCACTAACGGTTTTTTTGAGGACATCTCTCCCTGACTGACTCACCTTTGGTCATCGTATCCAAATTACTAGTCACAGCTCTAAGATTCTTGGTGGAAAATATTCTTCAACCTGTATCACTAGTTCACTGGTGCAACTCTTCATCTTTGGCCACCGGACACTGCTCATCAATCAAATTGATCATCAGTCTATCCAGAGTGTTTCAGTCATGCATAAGACTACCAAACTGCAATCTCAGTCACCTCTTGTGACAACATCATCATTTTATATGCTAGTTTTAAAAAAAATGATCTCAACACCTATTGGGTGCTTGACTAACCGATCAACTACTTTGTATATCCTTCAACTGATTAGTTCTTCAACCAACACACTACTTAAGTGTGTCCATACTACATATTAGGGAAGCACTAAATCCTCCATACTCATTGCAACCATGAGTAAACCATTGAGGTTTACTACACCTCCTTGCCTATGAGTTTGGCCTTATTCACCAGTTAGTGTTTTCCATCAATGACAATACTAACTGATGAACCGGTTGTACCAACACCATAAGTTATGCCAAAAAAGTTGTTCTAATAACTTAGGTTAGTCACAACCTTCTAAACAAATCAATCATTCTATTCCTTTGATGACTCCAATGGCTAGTATTCCTACTTTCACTTCAAATATCATGACTACATCAACTCAAAATGTCATACCTACAAACATTAGTCATGGGGTCAATCCCTCTTCTTCAATAAGTCGTTCATCCTTATCGATTCCTTCAATAGGTATTCTCCTTGCCTCTCACCCAATGAATGTGACGCAAGGGGGAAATTCATCCAGTAATTATATTCCTCCTTTTAGTGTCCCATTTCCTACTCAATAATCTCCTATGCCTAATTACCATAGAGTTCCTCCACCTTATTTTCAATATGATGCCTTCTTTTAACAAAATCAGACCACCTTCTGAATCAAACATGTATAACATAAATTCTTCAACCGAAGCGACCACTAATAATCTTGCTCAAACCGTGTCATCATTGCAACAACAAATTGCTTCTATGAGTCAATCCAAGTTTAGTGTTCCGACATTCGATGTTGCGATCCCACTTTTTCTTGATATTGTTAGAGTCATCCCTCTTAAACATGTTGAAGTACCTCAATTGGATTATATAATGGAAAAGGTGATCCTTTAACACATGTCAAGGCATTCCAAACTTTGTGTACTGACTTTTCTTATGATCAAAGATTGCTTGCAAAATTGTTTACTAGAACATTGAGAGTGTTGGAATTTTGGTACATTTTGTATGACCAGTGATTGAAATGGTTGTCATTGTAGGTAACATCATCTTCTAAGTCTTCACAGTCCATCGATAAATAAGTAAAGGATAACCAGTAAAGAACAATAGTTCTTATTCCTATTGGCAGCGAGTAGACCAATATACTGAGGTTAACTGAGTAAGCAAAGTATAGACCGACTAAGAAATGTGTAGACAAGGTAAGCAGAGTGTAGACCAATTAAATAATGAGTAGACCAGCACACAGGAGGTCAACCATCTAAGAAGTGAACAGATCGGTAAACAGGAGGATAATCGGCTAAGTAATTAATAGACCAGTATATAGAAGGTAACCAGTTAGGCAGAATTTGATCAATACACCAACATAATATGAATCTCAACTAACAGACTTGGAAACATTCAGTTAACATCTAGATGAACAGACAGCGAACCGCTAGACATATCGACATGAATGACTATCTTGACCGATATTCCTGGAATGATTTCTGGAGAGTAATTTATGGCGCGGTAACAAAATTTTGAATCTGATATTTTGGAGGGAAAGTTGGTGTCAGAACCAAAGGCTAATATATTCACACAATTCATTCTAAGAAGGTTGTTGTCAATGTGAAAAAGATCTATGTGAAAGTAAACAAGCAGAGTAGAACAAAGTATAGCAAAAACAAGTATGAATCAGTGAAGTTGACACCGATTAGTTGAATAGAGAATGCAACACTGATCTATGAGATAGAGGTAGTGTCACTAGATAGAGTCACTACAAATACGAAGTTGTAAAATCTTCTAGCAAGGTGAACTTTAACAAGTTCTAAGGTATTCTTAACCGGATACCAGTCACTCCTAATAGGGTGATGTTATCAGAAAGAACAAATTGTAAGCTCTTAACAGGGCACTCTTTTTAACTGCAGTAAGAGAGAATGTGGGTTATCCCCACCATGGTTTTCTCCCTCTAAGGGTTTCCACATATAATTACCTATGTTATGTGATATTTATGTGTGCATGTAAATCTCTTTTCTATGATGTTATTTGCTTTCATGATTTACACAATCTTTAAGACAATGCAAAGGATAGTTGTAGACTTATTCACCCCCCTCCCTCTAAGTCACCAGTTAAATACTAACAATTGGTATCAAAGCCTTGGTCCTCTGAAGTAAGGCTTGATAGCTTGAGGAAAATTCTCATGGAAGAATACCAGTATCAGAAGCAGATTAATGAAGCAAATGAAATTATTGCTCAGCTGAAAGAGAGACTAAGAAAATATCTTTCTAAAAGCAAGGAGCTAGATCTACAATTAAATGAGAGTCGAGATATTATAGATCAACTCTCTGAATAGAGTGGATCGGAAGAAGCAAAAGAAGAAGTCTCAAAACTGATGGAAAAGAACAAGAAGTTGACCGAAGAAAACAACAATCTGAAAGGAGAGAATGAAAGTCAAGCCCTGAGAATGATTGAAATGCTAGAAGCTAGTAGGATAGTAGATGAAATAAAAAGAGATGTACAAGAAGCTCTGATAAAAGATGAAAGAGACAAAAGGCTTGCTGAAGAAGCTCTAAGAGAAAATGATGCAATCATGATTGAAAAAGAAGAATAAATCCAAATTCTCACTCAAGAGAATGAATACATACATGAGCATCTGTATGACAACTTTGAGGAAAAGGAGAAGATGATGAAAGAGATTGAACAATTCAAATGTGAGTTGAAAGATGCAAATGGGAGAAATGAGAAGCTGAGGAAATTCAATGAAATCTCCAAGAAGATAGATGAACAGTTGAAAGCTCAGAGAAGAAAAAAGGAAACAACCATTCTTGGTTACTCTAGTATAGGTCCTATGGAAACTGGAGAATCATCTAAATCCAAAAAGATGAAGGATGATAAAAGGAACCATTTAAGAGTGAAAGGTATGCATTTTTCTAAATATTCTTGTAATCATTGTGGTAAACAGAGTCATAAGTCTGATATTTGTAGAAATAAACCGGTTAGTCAAAAGAAGACTTTCACCTTTGATGGTTACTGCCATAATTGTCAGAAGTATGGTCATACTGCTTATGAGTGTATATCTCAATCTAGAAGCATGTCAAATAGAAGAATATTTAATGGATATTGCTTTACAAGCAATAAATATGGACACAAAGCTAAAGAATGCATGTTCAAGTCAAATGTATCAAGATCACCATTCAAACTAGTTAGCCCTAATAAATGGAGTAATTAGTTCAATGCCACCTATTCCACTTGTGGTAATTTTGGTCATGTTGCAGCAAATTGCAAAATGAGAATGGGTCAAAGAAATAATGTAGGACCATGGAGGACAACTGGTATGACATGTTTCAATTGTCATAAGATCAGTCACTTAGCTAGAGAATGTAGGAACCAATCCTATAACCGGTTTGAAGACAAGAACTGGTTTGGAAAGAAGAAGGGGAAAAATGACCTGAAAGGAAAGAAGACAATTGAAGAATGAAATGAAAAAGACATGGATTAAGAAGGAAGAAAGAAAAGAAGGAGAAATTCCTTCTGAAACTAAGTCATCATCCACTGGTGATGACAGTTCCTCTTCAAACTAGGCATACCAATGCTCAGGGGGAGCACATATGGTAAAATCATTTTTTGAATCCCCTTAACCATTATAAGGTTATGTCTATCTAGATAGTTGAGATGTATAAAAGTTAGTCTAAAGTTCTTGGTTGACAAATGTCTTGTGAGTTAGTTGTTTGTGTATCAGTATTGGTAACAAACAACTGGTAAAAGGTAAATCTATGTACCTTAAGTTGTAAGTTTCAAAACTAACTGTTGTATCATAATGCTAATAAATCTCAATGGATAAATAAGGAAATGTCAATACATTTCAGTTACCCTAGTTCCTTGTGAACTTTCTCAATCTCTTGTGTGACCAAAGGCGAGTGAAACCTTGCTAGTGATATTTGTGCAAAAATTTCAAGTAGAGTGATAGTGGTATTTGGTATTTCTAAGGAGAAGGTATTCAAACCCCGTTTGAGAACAATTTGGTTGGAGATCATCACAACAATGCCTATATCGACTCCTATGTTGGTTGAAATTACTAAAGAACCTCAACCCAAGTTCAAGCTGCATCCAATGAAAGTTGGTGAGATCGACATGATCGGTGCCTTATCATCTATACCCTCTGGTGTATTATTGGTTGAAGATATTCACTCCTACATCCATTAAAAGCTTGAAGAACTAATTGGAGAAAAAATCATTCAAAATTAATTTAAAGGGTTTTGTGTTAATGATCAGTTGAAGGCATAATATTTACCTCTGAAGACCAAGGGTTTGTCAAATGCTGTTGATTTTTTTGATCAATTTCATGCCGACTTGGTTAGGTATGTATTAAGCATAGTGCATGATCAATTTCTATGGATGGAAGCTAGAGCACCGATTAATATTACAAAGGATGTAATTTAGAGAGTAATAGGGTTTAGCACAACTGGTGAATCACTAACCCTAAGAAAAATTTCATCCACTAAAGTCACCTGGTTGACCAAATCCCGATGTGATAGTAGAGCAATGACAATTGCTCATATTGAGGATGCTGAAGTAAGATTTTCTTCTACAGTGTTGGGTTATAGGGTCTATCAATCAAGCCAGATGAATAGTGTGCTGAGTGGTGCCATACATGCTTCCTATCAAATCATCAAGGAGGATTCTACATATGATATTTGTGAGATGATCATAAGTCAATTTCTAGTGAACATGGAGAGAATGAAGAAGGACAAGAAGAAATCTTTCAAATATGGCTTACTACGGGTATGTATATTTTTCTATGTGCAAAACTTATTTCCCAGTAAGGGTAATATAGTATGGTCTGAAGAAAAACCTATCATGGTTCAGATAGGTGAAATGATTAGGGATCTAGGAGATAGGTTTGGTGAAACAATATGGGGATATTTGAAAGAATTTCAAATTAGGATGCACAGAAGGGAAAGAATACCAACCAGTATAGTGCAGAAGTGCAAAGACAACATTTGATTTCTTGTAGACACAAATTGTTGCGTCATTCAAGTGGTTCAAACCAAAACCTTTTGGGTTCCACCTATGGGTTATGAGGTTGCAACAAACATTGTTAAAATTCATGCAAACATGCTACTATCCAAATTGGTAGACCAGAAGGCAAAGAGATTTGGAACTTGTGAGGAGGCAAGCTCCAAAATAAAATAGGAACTTAAGGTGCCAATCATAAAAACAAAAGTAAGGAGAATGATTAATACCCTTGACAAAAAATATGAAGGTGAAGGATTCGGTACCACTATCTCCACCAGTACTTGTGAACAAATAGGGGCAAAACCTAATAAAGATGAAGAACCAACAAGAGAAAAGAAGAAAGTGTCAAAGACAAAAACTAAGGGGACTACAACTACCAAGCCAACAACATATACAAAATAAAAGGACATAGGTAATCCTTTATCTTCCCCAAGTAAAGATAGGCCAATAGGAGTAACTTATACCAGAAAGAAAAAGAGTGAACAAAAAATTGATACAAAGGCTGAAAAGAAGCCCAAAAAGGATGAAAAAGAGGGTGATAACATTGACACCCAATCAGATGTGGAAATTAAAGAGGTTAGAAGAAGTGGAAGAAACATAGCTCCAACAATTGATGAATTGGTCCATGGGATGAAAGAATTTGGAGGTTTATTTGGTCTTGGGAAAACATATTCCCTTTGTCATGAAGAAGACAAAAGAAGAATTGAGGAAGCCCTGATCTGGAACTTGCACAAGTTTTGTAGAACTCCGAGTGAATTATATGGAATAATTCCATCAGATTTGCAAGATCAAATTGAAGGGAGATGGAAAACAACTCTAGTCATTGAGAAAGAGCATAGGATAAAAGCACTCATAGAAGTGCAACATGATTTAGATCTTGATCAAGCTTCACTAGTAGCTTAAGCATGCATTTAACATTTTAAGATAAGAAATAGAATAGGGAGAGTGGCTATAGGTGAAGTTGAAGTGATACATGAAGAAAGTGTTGTCTTGTGGAAAACAAGCATCAATCATCAAAAGGAAGCTAAAGAAGAAATTGCAAAGGGTAACAAACAGGATCAGAGTGCAATTGCCCTTGAAAAAGGGAAAGGTAAAGAAAAAGGCTCTACTAAAGATTTTAATGTTTTCACAGTTGAGGACATCATAGGAAATGTTGTGTCAAACATTCCCAATATGACAAAGGATGTCGAGCAACCGGTTTGTACTACACCACTGAAGGAAGCTGATCAAACTATGCATCCTGGTAAAGATGAGGTGACAATTGAAGAAATTCCTTATGAAGATGCACCTCACATAATTTTAGTGACACCAAATCCTATTCTATTAGAAAAAGGAAAAGAGTAAGAGAAGAAAGTAGAAGATAAGAAAGCAGTGATGGATACTCCTCCGACAAAGAGGAAGTTAGACTTAGAAAGGGAAAGTGAAAAGAAAAAAGTAAAACTCACCACTGCAGTGAGTTCTAAGATTGAGACTGTAGAAAAGGAAGATGAAACATAGGAGGAAGAAGAGGAAGAATCGATCATTGATATTAAGAAAATGATTCCCAAACAATTGATGGAAGTCTCAGAAAAACTGAGAATTCAAGCTGAAAAGGATAAATTGAGAGCAAATAAAAAGAAGGCAAGAATTATCAATTCTACCAAGACAATTCTCTCTGACCTAGTTCCTGACATTGTTGTTGATAACAATGCATCCATCATTGATCAATTGGGAACTCTTGTAACAACAATTGGTGCAGAGGCAACTGATCTGGAGAAGGTTGCAGTAAGGCAATATGAATCAAAGAGAGGAGAAAATCTAATGGAACAAATATCAATTGGAAAAGTTGCCCTCTTTGACAACACAGAAGAAGTTAAAAATATACTACAGGAAATTGGGCAATTATTGGTCAAATATTCAAGTTTTGCCGATTTAATTAGAGATCTAGAAGATAAAAGAACTCAAACCCAAAGAGAAATTCAAAATCTGATAAGTTCTTTTGATCCTATTAATATCTCAACAACAATTTTTTGTGGCAAGATAAAACAACTCAATCATGAAATCAAAAGGTTAAAAGAAGAGAGGACAAACAAGGTCTTAGCTTGTTAGAGCTAGAGTACTACCTGACACCAAATATTGATTTCATGCAAAGGAATGTTAAAGAAGAAGAATGTCTCATAAGTGTACCTGACTACAAAACAGTTGATGATATGGAGAATTTTGTTGTAGTTTTGCATGACACTTTACCACCATGAAATAGGTAAAGCCTTCATGGGAATCCTCTTTGACAACAGCTCAAGAAAATTTCAAAGAAATTTTTTCTTTACTTTGATAAATCATTTTATATAGTCTTTTCCATTGATGTCAAAAGAGGGAGTTTTGGAGAATTTGTACATTATGAGTAACATGGGCTAGAAATAAAGGTTAGAACTGGCAAATTTGTGTAGTGTTTGCCACCAATGCCAAAGGGGGAGTTTGTTGGCATTTTGGTACATTTTGCATGACCGATGATTGAAATGGTTGTCATTGTTGGCAACATCGTTTTCTAAGTCTCCACAGTCCATCAGTAAAGAAGTAAATGGTAACCGGTAAAGAACAAGAGTTCTTATTCCTATCAGCAGTGAGTAGACCAGTATATAGAGGTTAACTGGCTAAGTAGAGTATAGATTGGCTAAGCAATGTGTAAACTGTTGATATGTGGTGACTGATCAGCAAAGTACTGTACACTCAGCACGTATTCTCACTAGGGTCCCGAAGGGGACTCAAAGAGAGAGAGAGAGAGAGAGAGAGAGAGAGAGAGAGAGATGAGAGGTGGATAGAGGGATTGGGAAAGAAATAGAGACCTAAGAGGTGGAGGGAGGGAAGGTGATAGAGAGAGAAAGAGAGGGTGAGAGATAGAGATAGTCTGAGTGAGAGGGAGGAAGGGATGTAAGGAGAGTACAAGATTCTAGAGAGAGAGAGGTGTGAAGAGAGGTAGAGAGTGAGAAAGTGAGAAAGTGAGGTAATGAGAAAGGGAGAGAGAGAGAGAGAGAAAGAGAGGTAATGAGAAAGGGAGAGATGACCAGTGATTGAAATGGTTGTCATTGTTGGCAACATCATTTTCTAAGTCTCCATAGTCCATTGGTAAAGAAGTAAAGGGTAACCAGTAAAGAACAAGAGTTCTTATTCCTATCAGTAGTGAGTAGACCGATATATAGAGGTTAACCAGCTAAGCAGAGTATAGATTGGCTAAGCAATGTGTAGATTGTTGATATGTGGCAACTGATCAACAAAGTACTATACACTCAACACGTATTCTCATCGGGGTCCCAAAGGGGAGAGAGAGAGAGAGAGAGAGAGAGAGAGAGAGAGAGAGAGATAAGAGGTGGATAGAGGGATTGGGAGAGAAAGAGAGACCTAAGAGATGGAGGGAGGGAAGGTGATAGAGAGAGAAAGAGAGGGTGAGAGATAGAGATAGTTTGAGTGAGAGAGAGGAAGGGATGGAAGGAGAGTACAAGATTCTAAAGAGAGAGAGGTGTGAAGAGAGGGAGAGAGGGAGAGAGTGAGAAAGAGAGGTAATGAGAAAGGGAGAGTGTGAGAAAGAGAGGTAATGAGAAAGGGAGAGAGGGAGAGAGTGAGAAAGAGAGGTAATTAGAAAGGGAGAGAGGGAGGGGGAGGAGAGAGGGAGAGAATGAGATAGAGATACACCTAAGAGAAGGGTAGAGTGAGATAGAGAGAAAGAGGATGTGAGAGAGTGAGAGAGAGAGAGAGAGTGTTAAGTGAAAAATAGAATGGGAGGGGGGGAGGTAGGGAGAGAGTGGGAAATAGATACACTTGACAGAGGACAGTGAGATAGAGAGATAGACACAGAGAGGGATAGAGACTTATGAGAGAGAGAGAGAGAGAGGTTAATAGCCAGAGACTTGATAGAGAGAAGGAGAGAGACTTGAGAGAAAGAGAAATGGAGTGAGAGGGGAAGAGAGAAAGAGAGTTACAAGGAAAGAAATACTTGACAAAGGAAGAGAAAGGGATAGGGAGGGAGAGGGAGAGAATGAATGAGAGAGAGACCATGAAGATAGGGGGAGAGAGTGAGAGATAGAGATATTTGAGAGAGCGAGAGAAGGAGAGGGATAGATGAAAGAGAGAAAGAGGGTGAGGGAGATGAGAGAGGGAAAGATACCCTAGAGAGGGAAGAAAGTAGGAGGGAGAGATACCTGAGAGAGGGAAGAAAGTAGAGAGGGATATTCCTAAGAGACAAAAAGGTAGGGGTTAAGGAAGAGAGAGGGGGAATATATGGAAGAGACGAGAGAGATAATGTTGATATGAGCATGTTGATTACTATAAAATTGATTGTCTAAAATTTATAAGAATACTCAAAAAACTAGAATCTGTATTATAACTCTTAGAGATCTGGAACCACTCTCAAACATCTCGACAATATATACATAAAATATAACCCTACCAAAAAACTAGAATCTGCATTATAACTCTTAAATATTATATTTTATGTATATATTATACCAAAAAATCTAATGGAATGCTAAATGAATTGCATTTTATTGATAGACAAACGCATACGTGGTTTACAAACTAAAACCGCTTATGGGGTTTTCAGTTTCTAAATCACGTACGTGGTTTTAGTTTTTAAACCATGTACATGGTTAGTATATGTTAAACCCCATACGTGGTTTATATTTAGTTAGGCTCAACAAAACGAGCCTAAACGCATACGAGGTTCTTTAAATTTGAAATACCCCATGCACATTTTGTTGTTTTTCATGTTTTTTTTTTGGTGTCCACTTTTCTGACCACCATCTTTGTGCACTTACCCACACCAATCAGTTGATAGAGCATGCAATGCTGATTTATGAGGTAGAGGTAGTGTTATTAGATAGATCATTCATCTTTGTTGCCTTTTAACAATTGCAGCGTTGTAAATCCCTTAACAGGGTAAACCTTAACTGGTTCATTATGTAAAATCTCTTAACAGAGTCACTTCAAATATGAAGTTATAAAATCCTCTAGCAAGGTGAAGTTTAACAGGTTCTAAGGTATTATTACCCACATACCAGTCACTCCTAATAGGGTGATGTTCTTAGAAAGAACATATTGTAAGCTCTTAATAGGGAACTCTTTTTCACTGTAGTAAGAGAGAATGTGGGTTATCCCCACCATGTTTTTCTCCCTCTAACCAAGGGTTTCCACATATAATTACCTATGTTATGTGATATTTTAGTGTGAATGCAAATCTCTTTTCTATGATGTTATTTGCTTTCATTATTTACACAATGTTTAAGACAATGAAAAGGATAGCTGCAGACTGGTTATTTTGATTGGTTGAATTATGAGTAAATTGTTGTAGCTGATTCAGCCCCCCCCATCTTAGTCACTGGTTAAATACTAACACAAAGATAAGGCTTTACAATGGTATTTCTCTTTGAGTTCCTATTCTATTACTTCTTCTCAACAATTAGCAAATTCTTTTATTCAACAATTTCAAAATAGCATAGGTCCTAAGATCACTTTGACTAATTTAATCCATTGTAAACAAGGTGTTGAAGAAAAAGTGACTGATTTCATTGGTAGATATAAGAATTTGTGTTCTCAAATTTATTTTCAAGTGTGTGATAATTATATTCAAATAATTTTCATTTCTAATTTGCAAAAAGATATTAGAGACAAACTTCTCCTTTCTGAGTTTACTTCCTTTCCCCAGTTGTATGCAACCCTTTACAATTATCAACTGACTATGAGTCACTTGGAGCAATCCACTTCTATGGCTCTGAGTGATAAGGGTGATAGTGCTCAACAACTATTTGAAAAGTTCAAACCAAGCAAAGGATTCATCAAATTCAATGACAACATCAACAACAAGAATGTGAATGCTACAATGAGTGTGCCTCCTATTTCTAAATTTTTCAAAAGAGAAAAGACAATTTACTCCTTTGAATGAATATTTACATAGCATTATGTCTCATTTGTTACAAATAAATGTTATTAAACTTCCTCCAATAAAAACAATTGGCCCTTCTAAGGCAGCCTCACCCTACTTTGATAATAATTCTTTTTGTCAATTTCATCGTCAACCAACTAATGACACTGAGAAATGTTTTGAATTGAAAAGTAAGATTGAAGATTTGATTGATAATAATACTATATTTGTGGTAGGTGTGAATGATAAGGGAAACAAATCCGTAGCCCCTCCTAATCAAAATTTTAAGATTTTTATTGATCCTTTACCTTCTCATACCTCTAACGTGATTGAGACTAAACATACCTCTTTCTCTTCTTCTAATGTGACAACCACAACTCAAAATTTGGTGAATATGGTAGAGAAAGAAAGAAAACCTAAGGACTTATTTTTCACATTTGACCCTTTGTGAGACCATTAGAGAACCTGATGGGCCTTTATATATAGTTGCAAAGATTAAAAACATGCCTTGTCATGGTTTTCTTATAGATCCCTATTGCATGGTTAATGCCATCAATGAGGACTATCTTTTCACTTTACATTTTTATAAACCAATCTATGCTGACACTAATGTGGTTGTTAAGTTATTTGATGGATTCTCTTGGCCTACCATTGGTTCTATTATACTTCCTATTGAGGTTCACACCAAACCTATGGATGTCAAATTTATTATCATTCCTTCCTCTCAGAAATTTCGTGTTAAGTTGGGCTATCCTTGTCTATCTTCCATGAAGGATATTTCTTCTCCAATCCATAAATGTTTGAAATTTCCCCATAATGGAGAAATCATAAATATTAACCATAGCATATTTCAACTACCCGAAAGAATCCCAGGTGTTCGTATTGATTTATTTTGGCCTAAACAATTCCAATCTCTTCCACAAAGAAGTGATGCTCTCTTTCAATATTATCAAAAGTGGAAGAAAGATATGATCCTATCCATAAGCCAGCCTAGAAATCCAACAACTGACATTCCTATCATTCTTGAAGATGAAGTTATTCCTCTAAAAGATAAAACTAATCTTCCTCCTAAGGAAGATTCCCAACCTATACCAATATTCTTCCTTGAACAAATATTCCTCCTCCTCAACCTTCCGCTAAGACTCAATAGAATCATTGTGCGAGAGACTTCCAATGAAAGCATCATTCTAGAGCTCATGAAGTTCTTCCTCAAAATATTCAATCTCCCAAAAATCCAATACTTGACATGATTCCCTTTTCTCCTAAGCAAAACTTTGAACCTACATCTCCAAATCATAAGTTGCAAAAAACATGTGATTGCTTTACTCCTATTCGTGTTTGCACTCCTCTATCTATAAATATTGATGAATAAATAGGTGAAAATATTATTCATGATGGCAATACAAATCCTAATGCTTCTGATAGTGACTATGATTATGTTGATGTGGACAAACATTTATCTATATAATTTTCAAAAGTTTTAATCCTAGCTCCTAGAAATGAACAAAGTGTCTTAACACATGAGCATAGTCCTTGTTTGGATCTTATGATATCTCCATGTGATGTGCTTGATGTCACTCCTCTGGTATGTTTCCTGCCTTCCCAAAATAGTGATCAGCAAGATTGGGAGGTGGATGGCGTGCTAGACTAGATACATTAGCACTATAGATCCTCTACCTCTCTCTCTTTTTTTTTTTCTTTTTTGTGATTATTCTTCTCTATGTATCCGTGCTCTTCTATGTTCCCTAGTAATGTCTACTTGAGAATGATGCAAAGCATTGACATCTCTTTTGGTCTCTTTCATGTTGACTCAAAAGACACCTTTTATTCCCTTTCTTCCAAGGTAGTTTCCTTTCTTTTGGGAATGATGACTATTCTATGCATATATATATATATGTATGTATACATGAGTTATCATACAACATACTGACCCCAAGGAAAGACAAAATATCTCATTTTTTGTGTTTTGTGTTCATTATCCTTGGGTTTATTCCTCAATTGGGGGATAAATCCTTGTGATAACATGCTCTCTCTCTCTCTCTCTCTTGGGTGTATCCTACCTTAAAGAAATCACTCCTGATAAGGCATGCACGATCTCTTTAGCATGGGGGCATACACTCCTCTTATATTTTCCTTCTTGATACTCAAAGTTATTTAGTGAATTTGGGTTTACTTTGTAATTTTTTGGTATCCTTGTTTTTCGTGACTCATAGTGAGGGAAACCTCGCTACATGCAGTCATGGTCCTTTCCTTTTGATCTTCTCTTTTACTTTGTCAATTGATGTCATAAGATCCTTAGTCTATTGGGGGCTTGGTGTATTTTTCCCCTTGATGTGGTGAAAGTCTTTCAATCTTATTTCCTTGTACTTTACCGGTAGTATTGGTGTATGCTTATACTCCCACTAAAGTGGGGGCTAAATGTAGCAACATAAAATTGTGACCTTGCTATTTTTAACCACATTTGGGTCTTCACATTAGTGAATCAAATCTCTAAGCCTGACTGGAGACCCGAGACATTCTCACACTATCTAAATCTTGTATCTCCTTGCACCCCACACTCTTCTATGCTTCTTCCTATCCTGAATTAGGGTAGGATAGGGGTGTGGTACCCCTGTCCTTGCCCTATTTTGGGTCCCCTCTACATTTATCCTTCATTGGGATTTGCATTTGGAAAGTGGGAAAAGTTTTCCTATTTCGGCCTATGACGAGAAATCAATCAATTAACCCTAATTAACGAATATATAAGATGCATTTTCCCCTCCTATTGGCATAAGAAAAAGTAAGGTGAACAAGCATTATCGTCATTCGAGCATTCGATCATTCTTTGAAGAATTGAGCATTCTCAAGTCTCCTTTCAGGGCTAGGTGTTGCATTCAAGTCAAGGATTCAACCATTGAAGAGGAGATATCTTGTAACATACAATTTTACATATCCTTTCAAACAACTCTATCAACATTTCAATTGCATCCTCTCTTGAGGTGAATTCTATTTCAATCATATACTTGTTAGGTCTCGAAGACAACTGAGAGGGGGGGTGAATCAGTTGTCCAATAAATTCAAACCAAAATTAACCTAACCAAAACTTAATTCTTAATGCTGGTAAACCAAAATTTATGCCGGTAAATAGTTTAATTAGTTAATTGTAGTACTGGTAAATATTAATGCATGAAACAGAAAGACAATAACATCCACAAAACATAACACAAATATTTGTAGGTGGAAACCCTATAAGGGGAAAAACCACGGTGGGAAGCCTTACCCACAATCAGATGATACTACTGTAGATAGTATGTGTGTACAATATGGAGTCTACACATGTAGAAAGGCCAACTTCCTAGAGCTCACTGCTCAAACACAAAATGGGAGTCACACTGACTACAATTGGATGGTTAAATCCAATGAGAATGTACTACTCAAAATAGCATCTTCATATGCTAGATTCAGTACCGGTTAAACTCTGATTAACTTCTCAAAACCTTCCTTCAATCTTCAAATGATGTTTGCATGTATAGCTTTTCTTATTTTCGCATATACCTTATTACAATCTTTTTTCAATCGCCTATCAATGTCACAAATGAGATCCTACATATATACTGAAAGCTAAAACCAAATGTGTAGGTCAGCTTACAAAGAATATTATAATAAAATCAATTACAAATAAATCATTATGTGATGCATCATGTCAGCTCAATGCATTTACAATAATAATAAATCATCTCCATAACGTGTCATGCTGATCTAGAATAGATATGCTTGTCGATGCATAACCTAGACCTATTTGCCGGTAACAACAAATATGCAAACCCGAATAAATCAATAACCAAATCTCCAAAATAAAGTGATCATATAATATCTTCGACATAACCAGGTAGTCTCCAAGTGATTCCAACTACTGGTGAACAATATAACCTATCGCTGAACCAAATACTGGTGACTATGCATAAGTCACTGACTTGCCAGTGGTAAAAACCAAATCTCCAAGTGCTGATAAGTGTTGACAAGTGTTAACAAGTGTTGACATCAATGAAAAAAGCATATCAAAATATCCAAAATACCAACAATCTCCCCCTTTGGCATTGATGGCAACACAAGATGGAAAAACCATCAAAGTGCCAAAACAGAAATACAAAAAACCAAAAACCAACAATCTCCCAAAGAGATCATTAACTAGAAATCAAAATACATAACGTCTCTCCCCCTAGGAATAATCTCTCCCAAAAGATAATGTGTTTTTCCATAATATCTCCCCCCCTTTGACATTAAATGCCAAAGCAATACAAAACCTAGATTCAAATACAAAATACCAACTACTCCCCCTGAGAAGTAGCTCTCCTCATCAAAGCCGAAATAAATTATTTCTCTGTTAATTATGTCAGTTGATGAAAAACATCAACTGTCTAAGTCTCTACTGGTGGGGGTAGGACTCCAAGTTGCTCTCTAAGATATTCAAAAGTTTCCTTAGGCAAAGGCTTAGTAAAAATATCTGCAATTTACCCTTTAGTTTTCACATAGACCAATTTCACTTCTTTTGCTTCAACATTCTCTTTCAGAAAATTGAATTTGATAGAACCATGTTTAGTTTTTGAGTGAAATATTGGATTCTTAGATATATCAATTGCTGCCATATTATCATAGTAAATAGTTATAGGTTCCTTGCATTTTACCTTTATGTCCTTCAACATTTGTTTGATCCATAATACCTGTGTACAATTAGTTGTTGCTGCAACATATTCTGATTCTGCTATTGATAGTGATGTACAACTATGTTTCTTTCTCAACCATGAAATTAGTCTGCTACCAAGAGAAAATGCTCCATCGGTGGTGCTTTTTCTATCATCTACATCTCTTGCCAAATATAGTAAACCTCCTATCATAGACTTGTATCTAGTCGGATTAATAGGTGTTGTTTCATCCTTCAAAGATAGTTTATTAGTTGTAGTCATAGGTGTTCTTACCGGTTTAGAGTTTTCCATGCCAAATTTCTTTAGTAATTCCTTCAAGTACTTAGATTGACATAAGAATATACCTTTATCAGTCTATGAAATCTGCAATCCTAAAAATATTTTTATCTATCCAATCATAGACATTTCAAGTTCTTGCTGCATTTTATTAGAAAATTATTTACACAATCCATCTTCTCCTCCAAAGATTGTATCATCAACAAAAACTTCAATAACCAAGATGTCATCATTAGTTACTTTGTAGTATAGATTGTTGTCAGCATTACCTTTAGTGTATCCAAGCTTCAAAAGATATTTGTCCAATCTAGCATACCAAGCTCTAGGAGCTTTCTTTAGTCCATATAAAGCTTTCCTTAACCTGCAAACTGTATCTTTATCATCTGTCAAAGAAAATCCATGAAGTTGTTCAATATAAACTTCTTCTTCAAGATCTCCATTCAGAAATGCATATTTAATATCCATTTGATATACTTTGTGAGCTGCAAAAGCCAATAATAGTCTGACTGCCTCAATTCTAGCTACTAGTGCAAAGGTTTCATTGTAATTAATTCCATCTTTCTATGAATATCCCTTACACACTAATCTCTAATCTTGCTTTGTTTCTGATAACCTTGCCATCTTCATTAAGTTTATTTCTGAAAACCCATCTAGTTCCAATTATATTTTTGTTTTTAGGTTGGGGAACTAATGACCAAGTGTTATTCCTTTCAATTTGTTCCAATTCATCTTCCATAGCTTTAATCCAATAGTTATCTTCACATGCCTCATTAATTGATGTAGGTTAAATTTGAGAAATAAGACATACCTCTTCATTTGCCAATCTTCCTCTAGTCATAACTCCTTGATATTTATTTCCAATTATTTGATCTTCAGAGTGATTCAATCTTACGTACCAGGGTGTTTTTACTTGATTCTATTCTTCAGTGACTATTGAATCCTCAGATGATGCCAGTGTAACTGGATCAACATTTTGTACCAGTGTACTCATAGTAGGTTCATTTGTGATTATCTCTATTTGTGGTTTAGAGTCCATTGACCTTGAATTTCCTCTAAACTGTTCATCAATCTTCACATTTGCACTCTCAACAATTTTCTGCAATCTCCTATTAAAACATCTATATGCCTTTCTCTTAGATGAATAACCAAGAAATATTCCTTCATCACTTCTAGGATCAAATTTGCTAATATAGTAATCTCTTCTAATATAGCATTTACTTCCAAATATTCTAAAATATTTAAGTGTAGGAGTATTGCCAAACCATAGTTCATGAGGGGTCTTAGCAGTTTCACCTTTGATGTGAACTCTGTTGAATGTATAAACTATTGTATTGACCGCTTCTCTCCAATATATATGAGGTATATTTTCTTCTGATATCATGCTTCTAGCTGCATCTAAGATAGTTCTATTTTTCCTTTCTGCAACTCCATTCTGCTGGGGTGTCTAGGGTGCTGATAACTGTCTTCTGATCCTATTCACTTCATAGAATGTATTAAATTCCTTAAATGTGAATTGACCTCCATGATTAGATCTCAAACATTTGATTTTCTTGCCAGTTTCATTCTCTACCATCACCTTGAATAGTTTGAATCTCCCAAATGCTTCAGATTTCTCCCTTAGAAAAGTAACTCAACACATTCTAGAATAGTCATCAGTGATTAGCATAAAATACCTATCTCCTTGCATACTTCTAGTTCTTGCTGGACCACATAAATCAGTATGAATTAAATCAAGAACATTTATAGATTTCTCTGGAATACTCTTGAAAGTTTCTCTAAATTGCTTTCCAAATTGACATTCCTTACATATCGGATTGTGAGGTTTAGAAATCTTAAGTAAATCTCTTATTGCCTTAGTTGTGCTGATTTTCACAATGCAATCAAAATTTACATGACAAAGTTTCTTGTGCTATAACCAACTTTATCAATATGTGCAATCAAACATGCTTTCTTATTGTTATTCAAGTGAAAGATATTACCTCTAGTTTGATTAACGGTTGCAATTTACAAACTAGTCTTGTTTAAGATTTTGCATTTACCATTCTTGAATTGTAACTGAAATCCTTTCTCAACTAATTGACCAACACTCAAAAGATTATGATTCAAACCTTCAACATAGTAAACATTATTAGTATTGTTCTTACCATCAAAATATATAGTTCCTTTTCCTTTCATCATACAAGTTTTATCATCTCCAAATCTCACTAGACCTCCATTGTATTTCTGAAAGGTTAAGAATTTACTCTTATCACCAGTCATGTGATGTGAACATTTGGAATCAACGATCCATTCATCCTTATCTTCAATTTTAGTTGTCAAGGTCTGCTCTACTGGTTGAATAGTAGGTGTCGGTTGATCTTCTATTATATCAACAAAATCCCATCCATTGTTTGCTGGATCCTCATCAGAATCATCAGTAACTCCTTCATCATCATAATAACAAGATTTGTCTCTATTCTTCTTAAACTTGTATCTCTGATAATTAGGGTTAGGCTTATGTGTTCTTTTACCTTCTTCTCATAATCTTGCATGTCTACCAGGACACCTAGAATCCATATGACCAATTTTATTGCAGTTGAAACATTTAAAGGGTGCTTTACCTTCATACTTACTTCCAACTGGCCTTTAGGAATTTTCATTGCAAATAGTGCTTCAAGATCTTCCAGTTCTTCATTCTCCATCCTAATTTCTTCAAGTTCTCTTGCATAAAATGCTTTCCAATTATATTTCTCAGGTGATGATGATGATGCCTTAAAAGATAGATCTATCTTAATAGTAGCAACAGGACCAAATTCCTCAGGTTCAAAAGCTAAAAGTTTTCCAACCAAAGTGTCTCTAGATACTGATGCATTAGGCATTGTTCTCAATTCATTTATAGCAAAAAATTTCATTTTATATGCTATTGGTAAAGCTCTTAAAACTTTAGAAACAATCTCATCTTCACTTAAGGTTCCTCCACAACATTGTATACCCAGAAGAATTTCATTTACTCTTTCCATAAAAGTAGAAATCCTTTCATCTTCTTCCATTTTAAGATTTTCATACCTGACCTAGAAGCATTCAAGTTTTGCAATTTTGACTATGGTATCACCTTCATTCAATGTTTCCAATTTGTCCCAAATAGCTTTAGCAGTAGATCTATCTGATAAACCCATGATTTGCTGATCTGACAATGCTCTCAAAAGTGCTTCTCTTGCTTTGCAATCATTTTCCTCATATTTGGCCAAGTTTGGTGGATTAGGTTGACCTTGAGTAGGAGCAGTATAACCATTCTTTGTAACATCCCATATGTCCTTTCCAATGCAATTAAAATGTGTCTCCATCCTGATCTTCCATATGCCATAGTTAGTTCCATCAAGTTTAGGACTATCCTTCTTGAAATACTTAGAAGACATTAGATCTCCTCAAGCTATTAAACTTATACAAAAAGAGGACTAGGCTTTGATACCAATTGTTAGGTCCCGGAGACAACTGAGAGGGGGGGTTGAATTAGTTGTCCAATAAATTCAAACCAAAATTAACTTAACCAAAACTTAATGCTTAATGTCTGTAAACTAATCTTTATGCCGATAAACAGTTTTATCAGTTAACTACACTACTGGTAAATATTAATGCATGAAACAAAAAGACAATAACATCCACAAAACATAACACAAATATTTGTATGTGGAAACCTTGTAAGGGGAAAACCATGGTGGGAAGCCTTACCCACAATTAGATGATACTACTGCAGATAATATGTGTGTATAATATGGAGTCTGCACATGCAGAAAGGCCAGTTGCCTAGAGCTCACTGCTCAAACACAAAATGGGAGTCACACTTGCTACAATTGGATTGTTAAATCCATTGATAATGTACTACTCAAAATGGCATCTCCATATGTTGGATTCAGTACTCGTTAAGCTCTGATTAACTTCTCAAAACCTTCCTTCAATCTTCAAATGATGTTTGTGTGTATAGCTCTACTTATTTTCGCATATACCGTATTACAATCTTTTTTCAATCGCCTATCAATCTCACAAATGAGATATTACATATATACCGAAAGCTAAGACAAATGTGTAGGTTGGCTTACAAAGAATATTATAATAAAATGAATTACAAATAAATCATTACACGATGCATCATGTCAGCTCAATGCATTTACAATAATAATAAATCATCTCCATAATGTGTCATGCTGATTTGGAATAGATATGCTTGTCAGTGCATAACTTGGACCTATTTACTGGTAACAACAAATATGCAAACCCGAATAAATCAATAACCAAATCACCAAAACCAAGTGATCAAATAATGTATTCGACATAACTAGGTAGTCTCCAAGTTATTTCAAGTGCCCGTGAACAATTTAACCTGCTGGTGAATCAAATACTGGTGACTGTGCATAAGTCACTGACTTGCCGGTGGACAAAACCAAATCTCCCAGTGCTGATAAGTGTTGAAAAGTGTTGACATCAATGACAAAACCATATCAAAATATCCAAAATACCAACATTACTTTCATTACTTCCAAGTATTTTTCATCATTCAGTTAATTTCAAAACCAGGGTTTAACCTGAAGGCAAACCCCCAATCCCAACGAAATTTCCTCTCTTTTCTGTGTGTAGGTTGTAGGTGCGCAATTGTATTTGCAGATTTGGATTCCATTCTCAGAGGCAGAAAAACCATATTTGACACGCGGATTTTTTGGAGGACCGCGTTCACTCCCAAGACTTTTGCTCATATTTGCAGGGGAGCTTCATCTCAACATTTTACTACCAATTCCAAGTGCACAACATTATCCTACATTTCTATCTCAAGTTATAGTCATTTCTTTGTCTCTTTTACACTTGTTTTAAATCGCATAATCCAACCTTTTACATTCTAAAAGAGGGGTTACTTTTACTTTCCAAATCCATTGTCAATTCACTTAGCATTCAATCTCTTCCTATTGAGATTGGATCTAGTGAATTCTCTCCCCTCTTTTAAATGTAATGTGTGTGAAAAGGTTAAGGAGAATCTTTTGTGAAACTATCACTCCTCTTGAGGAGAGAATCTTTCCTCTTGATTTCTTCATCACCCTCTTTCACCACCATTACAATATCCTATTGTGTTAAGCAGTATACAAAATAGTGATGAAAGAATTCAATACCATATAATATTGCCATATCGCAACCTAGATGATTTATAATAAAGAAAAGGCACAACTATATAGTGATTACCTAAGAAAATAAAGTGTGTCGCTATTTTGCTAAAGAAGGATACTAAGGGATTCAGGAGGATGTGATTTAGATTTAACTTAATAAAATATCACTATATCGGAAGGAGGATGCAAGCAATGGAAAACCATGTTGTGATGTAGCTATAACGGTTAAAATTGGACTCATCATATTGCAAAGAGTTAAAATAAAGGGAAAAGGAGTGTTGCAATATAGCGCACAAAGATAAAACATGATTTATTTCAAAATTTTGCAATATTGAGAGATTAATGAGATGAGGAAAATTGAGTATGATGTGAATAATGTCATAAATTTGTTTTGAAAAGGGCGACAGAGCTGTTAATGGCATAAATGAATTAAATGCAAAAAAGGCCTTAGGAGTCACCATTAATAACAGAGTTTTAGCTTAATTTTTGTATTCTAAGTTGAATAATTACACAAAGTGAGCTCTGCGATGAAGAAGAATGAGCTAGAATTGTGTGCATTAGTCACAAGTAAGTATCTAGTTACCTCTCTAGCTACCAAATTTGTAAAAGACATTTGAATTTTCAGCAAAGAGTATAGGATATAATTCCTGGGAAGAAGGAAGAGCCTAGGGAAATTGAAAGTTCAAAAGGGGAAGTTACTTCTAAAATAACACCTAGAATGCCAAACTTTGCTAAAATGCCTATGCAAAAATTATTGTTAGATGCTTTACCTAGCTCGGTAGACACAAGAGATAAAAATGTGTTTAAAGATAAAATGGAGGGTTGTAGGGATCCCATAATTCCCATATTAGGAAGGAATTTATTCTGGTATTTTTACAAAAACAAAGATGAAAAGATTCCTTTGTCAAACCCATAGACCCTTGACATCACTAAGTTGATTGGGCCTAATGTTTTTATGGATGTCGAGGTAATTCAGTTTTTGGTAGATCAAAACCATCTGGATGCCTAGTGGAAATCCTTTGTTGGTAGTTACAAAATTTGTTATAAATGATTGTTTTATGTTGAACAAGCAAGCCCTCACCAAGGTTTTACTTTGAACAATCTGAAATAGACAACAATAGGCTTCATAAAATATTCAAGAAGGATGAGCTCTTGTTTTATAGGAGGAGGGGCATAAATAATAAGCCCATAATGATTACAAGTAGTGAACCCTTCCCTGTGGATGATTTTCTTATGTACTTTCATAGAACCTACTTTTCCTTATGTCAAGTGTTAGGAGAAGATTCTAGGGCCAAAATGCTGGTATCATTGATATACATGGCCGCGAGGATCCAAAATTTAGAAGTAAATTTTGAAATTAATTTTGCATATGAGATTGAGAGGAGAGTATACAAGCATCTGGAGGCTTGGAAAGAGAAGAAAAGTAATGACTTTTTCCATTATTCTTTGTTGTGCTATATGATCATGTACCTTAACAAGAAAGCTTTCACCCAAAGGCTAAAATTGGGAGTAGTGGATGATAATGGTAGTAGATTACTGGTATAGTTCTAGTGTTACTTGTGGGATAGGAGATGCAAGGATGTTGATTACAAGGTGTTTTATGACTCCTTTGTCATTATTATTTTTGGTTTCCTTAATCATCAAGTTGAAAGACTATCACTGGATATAAGGAGAGTTTTGAGGCCACTAGCTTATGATACTAAAAAGGGTCACACTCGCAACTTTGCTAACTGGTTTTATATGGGAGAAAACAACATTATTAGGGTATATGGATGCCCCCAAACTCCTCTTTTTTAACCCATGTTTGTGTCATATAGACTTGCTTTTTTGGATTTCATGTGGCAGATGTTGTGATTAGAAAAGGAAGTGATAGAGAGAAGGAAGAAGGGGAAGCATTCCTAACAAATTTCTTTATAATACACTTTAATATAACTTGAAGTATAATATAACACTCATTAAACATCATACCCTTGAATAACATGTCTAAGAGTTGTCAAAGATAAAATATAGACTTTGACCAATAATCAAAAATTAAATTAAACCAAATAACATGTGAATAGCTATGTCATCCTAACAAATTTCTTTATAATACTCTTTAATATGACTTGGAGTATAATATAAAACATTAAACATCATACCCTTTGATAACATGTCTAAGAATAACCAAAGATCAAATGTAGATTTTGGCCAATAATAAAAAATTAAATTGAACCAATTGACATGTGAATAGCTATATCATCCTAACAAATTTCTTTATAATACTCTTTAATATAACTTGGAGCATAATATAACACTCATCAAACATCATACCCTTGAATAACATGTGTAAGAATAGGCAAAGACCAAATAGAGATTTTGACCAATGATTAAAAATAAATTAAATGAATTGACATGTGAATAGCTACAACATCCTAACAAATTTCTTCTTAATACTCATATATGAATTGGAGTGTAATAGAACACTCATTAAAAATCATACCCTTGAATAACATGTCTAAGAATAGGGAAAAATGAAATGTAGATTTTCACCAATACTGAAAAATTAAATTGAACCAATTGACATGTGAATCGCTATATCATCCTAACAAATTTCTTTATAATACTATTTAATAGGACTTGGAGTATAATATAACACACGTTAAACATAATACCTTTGAATAACATGTCTAAGTATAGGGAAAGATAAAATGTAGATTTTGACCAATAATAAAAAATTAAATTTAACCAATTGACATGTGAATGGCTATATCATCCTTATAAATTTATTTATAATACTGTTTAATATGACTTGGAGTATAATATAACACTAATTTAACTAAGGAAATGGTAGATGAAGTTTTGAATGTGTAGTAGGTGGGAAAGTGCAGTGAGGGCTAAAATGGAATAGGAAGCACGATCAATGTCTTGGGGAAAGAGGATGCAAACAGTAAAGATGATGGAGGTGGCAGCGAGACCTAGGATGGCTGTACTATATGCATTCCAAAGTTCCACAATGATTCTTTGTCTAGCAGCATCAGTGGATACATAGTGGGTCGCATGTATCTAAGGATCCCAATGAATCTACCAGTTGTCTGGACTCTTCTTTTACCTCTGACTACAATAAGAAATGCTTAGTTTTATTTGATACATGCTCAAGAAGGTAAGTCGGTTTCTCCTATCTCGCGCAGTGCAGATCTTGTTTCTAGTTTGTGCTCTATTTCTACTCTCGATTGCATTATGGACAAAAACCTGGCCAATATGGCATCTATCTTGGTGGGAAAATTTGTGTAGCCAAGGCCAAATATTGAGATAGTTCGAGCTTGGGTTGCATGAAAATGGAAAGGAAAGGAACAAGTTGAAGTCATTGCAATGGAAAATGTTTTTTTTTTAATTCTCCTTTAATTGTAATGAGGATTTAAAATTAGTTTTAGCAAGAGGTGCATGGATGCTGGGTAAGTCCTCTTTGGCTTTGAAGAAGTCAGAGTCTGGTTTCAACCCAAAGGACTAGGAGTGCAATGAGGCCCCAATTTGGGTCTAGCTGCCAGTTCTTCCCTTGGAATACTGGGATGAGGAAATCTTTTGTGGATTGGCTACTTGTTTTGGTGAGCTGCTATCTTTGGACCCCATGATGGCGGTTACATGAAGACTGGTCTATGCTTAGATTTGTGTGAATATTAAACAATCTATGGACCTTCCCCAAGAAATAACTTTCAACTTGAAGCTTAGAAAATGGGTTCAAATGGTGGAATATGAATCTATTCGTTTTGCTTGCTTCCACTGTAAGAAGGTTGGACATTGGGCTACGGATTGGCCTGCTAAGAAACTATCTAAAAAATTCTGGAGGAAAAAATATTTTGACTTAGCTTCTCCTATGGAAAATCCTCTTGTGCTTGAGCAGAAATATTCACAGCTTCAAGGGTTTGTAGTTCCTGATATCCAAAGCTACAACTGTCAACTTTTGCAAGGGGATAAGATTGTTATTGATCTGAAGGTCAATTCATTTGTGGATCCTCTCATTAAATTTCCTATTTAGGAGGAAGTCATTAAATACTGCTCTTCTGAGGAAAAGATGATGATTTTGGGTTCCTCTACTCCCCTTATATCTGAAGAGAAAAACCTGAACCTGATTGTGGATAGGGGTTTGTCTCAGGAAAAAATGGATCATCTAGAAACTTCCTTTGCTGAAGATTCACACCCAAATTCCCCTTCGGATATTGTCACGGTGGCTAAAGATCCTAATCCATTTATTGAATTTAAATCTAGGACTCGATGATGTAGTCTCCTTCTTCTTCAAACTCTAGGTTGGTGCTGGGGTCTTTTGGTGTTAAGACTAGGAATAGGCATAGAGAAGATTGTGTCTTAGAACCAAGAGGGGTAGGAAGACCCCCAAATCTCTTCAGTGGAGAGAAGAAATGTAAGGCAATTATTGTTGATGGCTCTTAGAGGACTCTTCAAGACATGGGGATTGGTTCCCCTAGTCACTCTAAATGAAGATTGTTTCATGGAATATAAGGGGGTTGAAGCATCCCCATAATCATGATCTCCTATCTAATCTGATTCGAGATCATAGACCTGAAATTTTCCTTATAGAGGAAACAAAAATTCTATATAAAAAAACTTGTAAAGATGAAGTTGGTTGTCTTCAAGGATTGTGGTGTTCACTATTTTGATGCAGACGAAGTGTCTAGAGGAATCGCTACTTTTTGGAATCCTAGGGTGATTCAAAGCTTAGCTATTGTTTCTAGTCCGAATCATATTTCTAGTAGAATCACCAATCTTTTGGATGCGTCATCTTGTATTATATCCAATATTTATGCTCCTAATAACAAGAATTCTAGGAAGATTCTTTCAAATTCTTTGGTTAACTCTAGACAACTTTTTTGTAACGAGAAATGGATTTTGATGGGAGATTTTAACTGTCCCATATCTAATTTGGAAAAGAAAGGCGGGGCCCCAATTTCTAAAGAAAGTAAGAAATATATTTTAGATCTCATTAATGCTCTAGGTTTGCTAGATCTAGAGCTTAGTGGTTCCAAGTTCACGTGGTCCAACAAGCATAGTGGTTTGAATCTTATCCAAGAATTGACAGGGTTCTCATTTCCCTTGATTGACTAATGGATTTTTCTTGTAATTTATCTTCTATGTCTAGGATTGGTTTTGATCACTTCCCAGTTGTAATGATTATATCTTCCCTTAGTAGGAGAAAGGCTTTTCCTTTTATATTTGAAAAAATGTGGACCCACAATCTAGATTTTAATGATAATATTGCTTAATGGTGGGATATTAATGTCCATGGAACTGCTATCTATAGAGTTACTAAGAAATTGGCTAATGTTAAAGCTAATGTCTAAAAATGGAATAAGTCCTCATTTGGCAACATCTTCTAGTTGAAAGAATCTTTCAAAAGGGAGCTTGATGATATTCAATGAGAAAATCAAATCCAAGGGTAGTACCCTAATATTATGGACAAAGAAGTGGAACTCCTTTCTAAACTACATGATATTATCCCTAAAGAGGAGTATTGGAAACAAATATCCAGAGCCATTTGGCTCAAGAATGATGATCAAAATACCAAATTTTTTCATATGACTACTCTCAAGCATAGAGCTTCTAATATAATAAAGAGGATCTCCATCAATAATCAATGGATTGATAAGTAGGAGGACATGTGTTTTGAAGCTATTCGATACTTCTCTGACCTTTTTCTAATGATGGTCCTCTTGACTTAGAGGCACATAAAGAGATCCTTAATGAGATCCTAGCTAGTATCTTTCAGGACATGAGAAATGAGTTGTCTAGAATCCCCTCTGTTGATGAGGTTAGGAAAGTAGTTTTTTCATTTGATTGAAATAAAGTTCTAGGTCTCCTCCTGAAGCTATTTGATACTTCTCTAACCTTTTGCTGATGATGGTCCTCTTGACTTGGAGGCACATGAAGAGATCCTTAATGATATCATAGCTAGTATCTTTCAGGACATGAGAAATGAGTTGTCTAGAATCCCCTCTATTGATGAGGTTAGGAAAGCAGATTTTTCCTTTGAGTGAAATAAAGTTCACGGTCCAGACGGGTTTCCTATGTTCTTTTTCCATATTTTCTAGACTATTGTAGGGGAGGATGTTATTAATGATACTCATGAATTCCTTGGGTCTTAGTCCCTCCTTAAAGAGCTCAATGCTAATTTCATTGTGTTGATTCCTAAGAAGTTAGATGCCTACTACTTTTAGGAATTTAGACCAATCAGTCTTTGCAATTCTATCTATAATATTTTTTCCAAAACTTTGGTTCTTAGATTTAAGAAGTTTCTTCCTCTTCTATTTTCGAAGAAACAAAAAAGTTTTGTGTCGGGGTGACAAATCTTGGATTCCATTGTTCCGGTTCACAAAAATATCCATTCCTTCTCTGTTAATAAAAAACCTGGTTTTTTTCTAAAGTTGGATTTGCTAAAGGCCTATGATAGGGTTAACTAGAGACTTGTGATCAGGTTGCTTCATTCCTTTGGTTTTGGTGACCTCTTTATTCATCTAATTAATCAATGCCTTTCGACTCCAAAATTTTTGGTCCTAATCAATGGCTCAACTCCAAAAATTTTGGTCCTGATCAATGGCTCTCCATCTAGTTTTTTTTGGCTTCTAGAGGGCTTAGACAAAGGGATCCCATTTCACCATTTTTGTTCATCATTATGGGAGAAGCTCTCAGCAAGATAATTCATAGAGAATCTTGAATTGGGAGGCTCAAAGGTGTTAGACCTTCTTCAGAATCCCAAATTTTCTTGCACCAATAGTTTGTTGATGATACTTTGCTGATGGGGGAAAGCTCGGTTTCAAAGGCTAAATCTTTGAAGTAGCTTCTTTCTCTTTATGAAAAAGGTTTTGGTCAAAGGATTAGTCTCCCCAAAAGATATATCTTTTTCTTAAATACCCCCAATCAAAGACATATAGAGATTGATTAAAATTTGGGGTGTAAGTTGGCTTCCCTTTCGGATACTCATTTGGGGCTCCCTCTCTGCTCGGGTGTTACTTTGGATATTTTTTGATCTAATATAATTTATTGCTTCCAGAACAAACTTTTTGGTTGGAAGGGCTCTCTGCTGAGCCAAGCTAGTAAGCTCCAATTGATTAAAGATTCTTTCCAAAATCTCCTAGTTTATGCTATGAGTCTTTTTAAAATCCCAGCAAAATCTGCTGACCTGATGGAGAAAATCCAATAGAATTTTTTGTGGATAGGTAAAAAATCCAAAAATTGCCTTCATCTTGTAGCCTGGGATCAAGTTTTCCTTCCGAAGAAGCCTGATGGTTTTTCCCTCAGACATATCCATGATTTCAATGTTGCTCTGTTGGCCAAACAGTTGTGGAGATCACTTAAGGAGTTTAATAAATAGACTTCAATCATGCACAACAAGTACCTTCATCTTGTTAGCTCTCCTCAAGATTTTCTGGAAGGCCATTATCTTCCTCATGATGCTTCGAGCCTTTGGACAAAAATTCTTTATACTAGATCCTTAATTATTAAAGGATCAAAATGGTGCCTTGGTAATGGTCAAAAAATTCAGCTTTGGGAAGACTGGTGGGTTGGTGATGGTCCTTTAAGGGACTACATTTGGGTGGCTCATGTTATGGAGATGTGTAAAGAGCAGGTTGGCCTCTGGATTTTTGATTATATTTGGAATGGCAGGTGGATCGAAACTTCTAGATTGGATCCATTGCTCCTCCCTCTCCAGAAGTGCCTCTTGAATATTTGCATTCCTTACTTCCTTGCCAAGGATTCCCTAGTTTGGGTGAGCTCTTCTTCTGAAGGTTTTTCTATCTCACATGCTTTTGCTTTTCTATCTAGATCCTTTGCTCCATCCCTATCCTAGTCTTGTCTCTGGAATAAATTATTAATCCCTGGAGTTAACATTTTTTTTGGCTCTTTGTTCAAAATAAAGTGCTCTCTATTTATAAATTGTCTAGAATCTTTAAAAAGGGAGCTTGATGATATTCAATGAGAAAATCAAATCCAAGGGTAGTACCCTAATATTATGGACAAAGAAGTGGAACTCCTTTCTAAACTACATGATATTATCCCTAAAGAGGAGTATTGGAAACAAATATCCAGAGCCATTTGGCTCAATAGTGATGATCAAAATACCAAATTTTTCCATATGACTACTCTCAAGCATAGAGCTTCTAATATAATAAAGAGGATCTCCATCAATAATCAATGGATTGATAAGCAGGAGGACATTTGTTCTGAAGCTATTCGATACTTCTGTGACCTTTTGCTAATGATGGTCCTCTTGACTTGGAGGCACATAAAGAGATCCTTAATGAGATCCTAGCTAGTATCTTTCAGGACATGAGAAATGAGTTGTCTAGAATCCCCTCTGTTGATGAGGTTAGGAAAGTAGTTTTTTCATTTGAGTGAAATAAAGTTCCGGGTCTCCTCCTGAAGCTATTCGATACTTCTCTAACCTTTTGCTGATGATGGTCCTCTTGACTTGGAGGCACACGAAGAGATCCTTAATGAGGTCATAGCTAGTATCTTTCAGGACATGAGAAATGAGTTGTCTAGAATCCCCTCTGTTGATGAGGTTAGGAAAGCAGATTTTTCCTTTGAGTGAAATAAAGTTCCGGGTCCAGATGGGTTTCCTATGTTCTTTTTCCATATTTTCTAGACTATTGTAGGGGAGGATGTTATTAATGATACTCATGAATTCCTTGGGTCTTAGTCTCTCCTTAGAGAGCTCAATGCTAATTTCATTGTGTTGATTCCTAAGAAGTCAGATGCCTACTACTTTCAGGAATTTAGACCAATCAGTCTTTGCAATTCTATCTATAAGATTTTTTCCAAAATTTTGGTTCTTAGATTTAAGAAGTTTCTTCCTCTTCTATTTTCAAAGAAACAAAAAATTTTTGTGTCGGGGTGACAAATCTTGGATTCCATTGTTCCGATTCACAAAAATATCCATTCTCTCTCTGTTAATAAAAAACCTGGTTTTTTTCTAAAGTTGGATTTGCTAAAGGCCTATGATAGGGTTAACTAGACACTCGTGATCAGGTTGCTTCATTCCTTTGGTTTTGGTGACCTCTTTATTCGTCTAATTAATCATTGCCTTTCAACTCCAAAATTTTTGGTCCTAATCAATGGCTCTCCATCTAGTTTTTTTTTGGCTTCTAGAGGGCTTAGACAAAGGGATCCCATTTCGCCATTTTTGTTCATCATTATGGGAGAAGCTCTCAGCAAAATCATTCATAGAGAATCCTGAATTGGGAGGCTCAAAGGTGTTAGACCTTCTTCAGAATCCCAAATTTTCTCGCACCAATAGTTTGTTGATGATACTTTGCTAATGGGGGAAAGCTTGGTTTCAAAGGCTAAATCTTTGAAGTAGCTTCTTTCTCTTTATGAAAAAGGTTTTGGTCAAAGGATTAGTCTCCCCAAAAGATATATCTTTTTCTTGAATACCCCCAATCAAAGACATATAAAGATTGATGAAACTTTGGGCTCCCTCTCTGCTCAGGTGCTACTTTGGATATTTTTTGATCTAATATAATTTATCGCTTCCAGAACAAACTTTTTGGTTGGAAGGGCTCTCTATTGAGCCAAGCTGGTAAGCTCCAACTGTTTAAAGATTCTTTCCAAAATCTCCTAGTTTATGCTATGAGTCTTTTTAAAATCCCAGCAAAATCTGCTGTCCCGATGGAGAAAATCCAATAGAATTTTTTGTGGATAGGTAAAAAATCCAAAAATTGCCTTCATCTTGTAGCCTGGGATCAAGTTTTCCTTCCGAAGAAGCCTGGTGGTTGTTCCATCAGACATATCCATGATTTCAATGTTGCCCTGTTGGCCAAATAGTTGTGGAGATCACTTAAGGAGTTTAATAAATAGACTTCAATCATGCACAACAAGTACCTTCATCTTGTTAGCTCTCCTCAAGATTTTTTGGAAGGCCATTATCTTCCCCATGATGCTTTGAGCCTTTGGACAAAAATTCTTTATACTAGATCCTTAATTATTAAAGGATCAAAATGGTGCCTTGGTAATGGTCAAAAAATTTGGCTTTGGGAAGATTGGTGGGTTGGTGATAGTCCTTTAAGGGACTACATTTGGGCGGCTCATGTTATGGAGATGTGTAAAGAGTAGGTTGGCCTCTAGATTTTTTATTATATTTGGAAAGGCAGGGGGATCAAAACTTCTAGATTGGATCCATTGCTCCTCCCTCTCCAGAAGTGCCTCTTGAATATTCACATTCCTTACTTCCTTGCCGAGGATTCCCTAGTTTGGGTGAGCTCTTCTTCTGAAGGTTTTTCTATCTCACATGCTTTTGCTTTTCTATCTAGATCCTTTGCTCCATCCCTATCCTAGTCCTGTCTCTAGAATAAATTATTAATCCCTGGAGTTAACATTTTTTTCTAGCTCTTTGTTCAAAATAAAGTGCTCTCTATTTATAAATTGTCTAGAAGAGGGATGTCTTTGCCTAACTGATGTTTTCTTTTCAAGGAATCTTCTGAAGATGTTGCACATTTGTAATTGTGTTGTTCCTTTTTCTAGGAGATTTGGACTCACATCTTTGATCTTTGGGGTGTCAGTTGGTGTTTCCCCTATAGTTTGTTGGATTGATGGTCCCAATGGTCCTTCCTCTTAGATAACCAATCTCTTATGGTTTTATGGAATTGTATGCTCCCACATGTTGCCTCAGGCATTTGGAAGGAAAGGAATAAGCATATTTTTAGAGACAAATAATCTCCTACCTTTCTGGTACCTTGTCGTATTCAACCATTATTATGGAGAATTTCATTTCTTCCTGTCCTTCCCATAAGCTTGATCGTGCTATTTAAACTTCCAAGATAGATTAGAATATAATAAATAGATGACACATTGATTTGGATATATCAAGACCAACTACAAAATCAAAGAACATTGGACCCAACATTTCTTAGATTGCTCCTCCCAAAGGATGGATCAAAATTAATGGTGATGGGGCAGCCAAAGGAAATCCTGGGTCGGCAGGTTGTGGGAGAGTTTCTTGTGATCACAATGGTAGGCTTGTCTCAATAGTGGCACTACCATTGGACATAGACAAATCATTATGCTAAGGAAAATATTGAATACATTAGGCTTAAATTGGCTCTTCGAAGAGGGTTCAAGAAGGTCTAGCTGGAAAGTGATTCTCTAAACATAATAAATTGTTTGATTAAAAAGGCAACCCCTAGCTGGAGGATTATTCATATAATGCAGGAATGCTTTGAAATGATTTCCAAACTTGAATAAATTCAAATTTTGCTCATTTTTTAGGGAGGGCAATATGCTTGCACACCACGTGGAAAATCTTGGTGTCACTAGGGATGATGAAAAATGGTGGTGGGAAGGGGAATCCTTTCCATTTCATTTATGTGAACTGGCACTAAAGGACATTGAATATCTCTCTCCGATAGAGCATTAATTATGACAACTTTTCACATTTGTAAATCCATTCCTAGAAAGAAGTGGAGGCGACCTTCCAAACTATTCCCATGGGCCTAGTTTTTTATCACCTGGTTGAAGCCTGGCTTTAGTGTAATTGCTAAAATTTGTAGAGGTAACAATTATATGGGTGGAGAGAAGAACATAATGGAACCGTTGTCATGTGACATATGGGAGAGAAATAAAGAGCTTTGGATAGAAGTTGTGGTTGGTAATATGGAACCATATGTAAGAAGACTCCATGACCAAAATCACAAGCTCAAAGAAATGTTTGTTAAAGACTAGAACAATGTGGTGCTAAGTGTGTATGGTGTTGTTTTTAGGATAGATGAATCCTTCATAGCTGATATTACAGGGCTAAGTATGGAAGGGAAAAAATTCTACAAAGAAAGGTAAAACTCGAAAGAAGCCCTATCAATTTTCTATGACAAAAAGAGAAAGAGAAGCAGAGTCGGGAAGAACCCAAATGGAGGCCACAACCGAAAGGATCTTCTAAAGCTTTGGGTGGATATGGCAGAGTTCTATTAGGATTCCCAAAGATACTGAGAGGGGGGGTGAATCAATATCTAATCGGTTAATAAATTTACTTGACTTAAAACATGAAAAGCATATTAAAACTGTGTACTGGTAAACAAGAAATAATGTAGTAAACAAGAATAAATACAACCACATGAGAAGCACACCATAACACGGTATTTTAATGAGCAAACCTGGTGTGGGAAAAACCTCAGTGGGATTTGTGACCCATAATATTCGCTTATTGGCCAATAAGGGAATATTACTCTTACAATAGGGGCCTACACATGCAGGAAGGCCAAGTTCCTAGAGCTCACTGCTCAATTACAAAAGAACTCACACTAACTTACAAAAATGGATTATATTAATCCAATGTCTTGTACTGCTTCAGATTAGCATTTGCTATGCCAGATCTAGTACCACTTTAAGCTCTGCTACATACATAAACCCTTAACCTATAATTCACATAGTAGGTTTGCTTATCTCGCATCCTATCACACATATTTGCTATTACAAAATGATCTCATACATATATGAGTCATATTACAACTCACCATGTTGGGTTACAATGATTTTACAATTAATTACAAAATACATTATAAACAAAATTCTTGTTGGCCAGGGTACCAGTATCCTTCCTTTCACTACTGGTGTTCTGTGTGCTGATGTAGAGTTTGTTGTTGTCGATATCATATGATTGCAAGGTTGCCATCAATGACAAGACCTTCAATCACCAACAATTTCTCATTGGACTGTGCATTTGCCAACAATCTCCTCCTTTGGCATTGATGGCAACACTCATGAGAAAAATCAAAAGTGTCCAAAATGATATCCAAAAATAGTCTGAAAAAAATGTCTTTCCAAAATTGTATGCTCAAAACTGTATGCTCCCCTTGAGTAGATGAAGTCCCTTCCTTCTGACCATTTTTCTCATCCCACTACTCCGCCTTTGACATCAATGACAAAGGTTGTCATTCGATCTCCGTGGAGTCCTGCCTGGATTCTTGTAACCAGTGGGTTACAATCTAAAATATATCTGTCAAAACTAAATTTATGCCATTGCTGAATGTTTTGTAGTCTTTTATTGCCTCTTGTGTTCCCTACACTGTACCAATGAGTATGTGCATTTTCTCTTCCGGTGTCTTCTGTCCGGGAACCAGAGCCTTAGATATTTGTTTTCTCAAAGAAATAAGATACTCTAGTATTGGACTAAGTCTGCATTTTAAGTCCTTTGCCTTATCCTTTATTCCCTATTTGTCTTTCTCCAATTTCTTGATTTTCTCTTCCTTCTCTGCAATTTTCTTTTCTAATTCCAAAAATGAATCTGATGTTCCAATCAAATTGTCAGTAGTATTATTTATCTTCTCTTGAGCTTTGTTGATCTCTTTGTCAAGATCCTCTGTTAAGACATTTGTTTTGCAAGTATCCCTGTACAGTTTCTTGAAGTCATAGATTATTTATCCAAGTTCCAGTAAAAGGGTATCCATTTCTTCCTTGTTTTTCTTTATAATATCCTCAAATAATTTCTCTTTCTATTTTATCATTCTCTCCTTAAATGTATCCTCATTTATTTGACCAACAGCTACTAGGTTGTCTATGATAAACCTAGACAATGTGTCTAGTTGACCTAAAGAATCTTTATTCTCAACATTGCACTTTGGTGCTATCAATTTAAGAAATGGTATAGTATCATCTTTATTATTGAATCTAATAAGACCTCAGTTACATTTGTAGGTCTGAATTCTATCATAGTTGTACCAGATGTTTGTCCAATAGTATTTACAATAGCCATGCTACTGGTTGTAGTTATTTCCTTGCTTTGTTTGACCTTTGGTAGGTCTGTCTGTATTTGCATTTTCACAAACAAAGGTTTAGGATTTTTAGATTGGTAGGGTGGCACTGTCTCTGTCTGTACTTGTGGTTCAACTTATACCAGTTTGGGTTTCTCCAATTGTGTCTCAGACGGTTTCTCTAAGCTTTCAGTTGCCTGTTCCTGAGTTTGCGCCTCTAAACTTTCCTTAGCCGGTTCTTCATATGGTTTGTCTGTTATATCTACCAGTTTCTCAGTGGTATCCTTTGCCGATTGCTCTGCCTATGTAGGTTTTTCTGTGTTTAACTCAACCTCTGTAGCCGATGACTTAGTGGTCACATATTTCTCCTTATCCTCAATGGTCTCTCTGTCAACCACAACATTGACTTTTTGAGTATCTACATTTACAGTATACAAAATTTCTGATTCAGGGTTTGTATCTTCTACTGGAGTCTCCATACTCTCAGTGGCTAGTTGATTTGCAGTAGTGTCTACCGGTGGAGTATCTGAAGGGGGTGGGGGCATATTGTCAGTTATTTTTAAACTTGGTGGTCCACCTACCTTGCCTTTACCCTTGTCTCTGTCCTTTTGATATACTTTGATAGTTTTAGGTCTGATTAATTCTTCCTCTTTTTCTTTCTCCACAAAGAAAATATCCCATCCATCAGCAGTTTCCTCAGAAACTGCAGTTACTCTGCCAGCTATTAATGCTACATACTGATGAGTAGTAGAGAATACTGTCCAGTTAGCTTCATTGATTAATTTGTCTATTTCGTCAGGTGAGTTAACTGGATGCACTACCAATAATTTTTCAATCTTAATCTTTTTATCTAGTTCAACAATATATAATCTTCTAGCTTCTAATCTCCTATACAAGTCATTTGGAATTTCATCCACAATTTGCATCAAAAATTTCTTGTATATAGCTAAGTGTAGAATTACAGTATTCTCTATGCTTTCCTTATCATCAGCTGATAGTGTATTGTACATTTTACTGATATTCTTCAACTTACAATCCTCTGTAATTTCACTAAGAAGTTTGTCAATGGGGGCAATAGTTTGTTTCACCTTCTTCTTAGGAGTCATCTTCTTTGTCGGAGGCCTTACTGCCTATTTCTTCTATCTTGTCCTTTTTGGTGTAGGAGAAGGTGCCGGTGAAGGTTTTCTTTTCCTCTCAACTCTCTTGAATACAGCAAGTATGTCACTTTCTGAAGAATTTCCAACCGGTGAAAGGTGAGTTTCTTGTTGAAGTTCTTCCAACTCACTTTTAGTTATACCAGTTTGTTTTAGCACATCTTCCTTGATTTCCTTTGCTTGCCGGTTTCCTTTTCTAACAATTGTTTCTACCTTCTTAACTCTTTTCCTTGATTGTATAGTGCTCTCAGTTGTTTCTGCACTACCAAATACTTTCTCTTCCGGTTCCTTAGGAGCTTCAAGGAGGCCTTTTGCATAAGTTTCTATGATGTTATCATCTATCTCATAGCCCATTTTAGTTACCCAGATGGTTCTCGGGATAACTGCCTCCATCCAAATTTCATCTTTCTTGATTACAAAACAGATTTCCTTTTGATACTTATCCACAATAGCTTGTGATAGTCTTAATCTGGTCTTCATTCGAGCCTTAAATGCTTGAAAATTCTCATTTATGTTTTTCTCCCTGTTCTCTTCCATATTGTTCAATAGTTCTGATAGTTGTTTTCCTACCGGTATATCAAATCCAAAATTTCTAGCACCAATACTGGGCACTTGTTTGGTTATGTATAGCATCAGACAAACAAGTAGTTTCCAAATCTGAATGTCCCTTTCTTGTCTCTTTTGATCTTACCCAAATTTTCAATCAACTCATCTTTGAGCCATTCACATATGTCTATTCTTGCATTATCATTTACCATATCATAGGCACTCTTAATACATAGGCTAGAAACTGAGTTTAACCTATTTGCATGTGTAGCCTTATAACCTAAGATCATACTGATAAATCTGATATTTGTATCCTTCACATCGTTTACCCTTAGAGATCTCTTATCAAATGTTCCACCGGTTAGGTTTGTCACTAAGTCATTTGAGACCTTCTTAGTTTTGTAAGGTCTGTTGCCAGTGGAGGGTAACCCTGTTACAGCTTTTACTGCTTCTTTTGTGATTTTATGAATAGAGTCTAACTAGAAAAATTCACCATGTACTCTACTTAACACAATCCTTATGATATCCTTGGGAAAATCTGGCATACTAAGAATTTCAGTGAAACCTAGGGTTTCTACTATCTTATGTTTAGGTTTGACATTTCCGGATTCATCACAAATTGCAGTCTCTTACATATTTTAATTTCATCATCACCTAGTTCATCAATATGACAATTTATATACATTCTAGGGTCTTCAACATATACTACTCCTTTAGGGATTTGAGAGAATGCACCTATGCTATCATCTTTCTTAGCAATTTCGGAAACTAGCTGAAAAACGGGTCTAGGTCACTTAACAACTTCAACAACAGTAGGGTTTGCAATAAATTCAGGAGTGGATCAAGATGCCATAGCTATAAATACCTCAATCTGCCTTAAGGATGAATGATTTGATGGATTTCTTCACTTCTTTGCTTGGAGTACCTTCACTCGGGAATTTTCACACTCTCAAAGATTTGAATGCTCGATGAATGAAAAAGGAGCCAAAACACTTTCTTTATAATGTTATTTTTGCCAACTACCACATTTAATGCTTGCTGGGTAAGTCACAACTTAAGTCATCTGCCGGTATAGAAGTAATTTCAACTTCTCACCATCAACTGAGGGAATAATAGCATGTTTTTCATTTTGTTGCTAAACCCCCAAAAGAATTTTCTTCAGTTAGATGAAGAGTCTCCTATCAGTGGAGTGTTACTCTATTCTGCTGGTGGAGGAGTAATCAAATCAACATTCTGATCCATTGTTTTGAGAATTCTTGCTTTACCTCTTCAACTTTTTCTTTATCTTTCAAACTAGGACCTTTGTTATTTGTCGGTAATGCCTTACTTCTACAAAATTTAGCAATATGTCGAATCTTGTTATAGGCATAACAAGTCACATTGTTCTTCTGAATAGCTTTCCCATATCCTATGTCAGTATGTGTTCTGCATTGATTAGATAAGTGCCCAAATCTTCCACAAACATAACATCTTACACTCATTCTACAATTTTCTAAATTATGACCAGCTTTGTTGCATTTAGAACATTGACCGATGGGTGTATTAGTGTTTTGATAATTTCTAGATCTACACTGATTTTCTCTATGACCATACTTGTTATAGTTAAAGCATTTGCCATTAAACTTGTAAGCAGTAGGTTGTCTTACCAATTTTCTATGATCATGATTGTTTGCAGTACCAGAGCTTTAACCAACTTCAAAGCCAAGGCCATTTGTATCACCATTAGGTTTCTAATTTTTCGGCATGTCACCAAGTTCTTCTGAACTTTTCTTGAATTTTTCCTTGTGATGATTTGCAACAGTTAGTTCACTCTCCAAGATTCCTTTCTATCTTATGAGTTCAGTTCTGTCATTTTGTGTGTGCATTAGATCTGTCTTCAACATATCATTTTCATGACTGAGTCTTGTGTTTTCATTTCCAGCATCATTTAGTCTTCTAACCAAGTCCTCTTCATTCTTCTTTCTATTTTCAATTTCTTTACAAAATCTCATAGTCATATCTTGCATCTCATTCTGTGTTGTACTAATCTCTTGTCTTAGCTTGTTTACCAGATCATTAAGAGTTTCCTTTTCATGGTTCTCATTCTGCATCTTTTCACAAAGTTCTCTTCTCTTATTTCTTGCAATGGTAAGATTTTATTGAAGTGTTTGAATGATATCCCGAGTAGGCCTTTAGATCATCTTCAAGTTTGATATTTTTAACCTTTTCTGCATCATATTCTGAAAGAGGTGTTTTCAATTGTTCTCTCAAGTTTTCCATCTCTACCGGTGATAAGATCTTCCTCAAGCTGTTAGGTTTCTGAAAATAGAGGACCAGGCTTTGATACCAATTGTTAGGATTCCCAAATATACTGAGAGGCGGGGGTGAATCAGTATCTAACCGGTTAATAAATTTACTTGACTTAAAACATGAAAAGCATATTAAAACAATGTACTGGTAAACAAGAAATAATGTAGTAAACAAGAATAACAACAACCACATGAGAAGAACACCATAGCACAGTATTTTAACAAGGAAACCTAGTGTGGGAAAAACCTCGGTGGGATTTGTGACCCATAATATTCACTTACTGGCCAATAAGGGAATATTACTCTTACAATAGGGGCCTGCAGATGCAGGAAGGCCAAGTGCCTAGAGCTCACTGCTCAATTACAAAAGAAGTCATACTGACTTACAAAAATGGATTATATTAATCCAATGTCTTGTACTACTTATGATTAGCATCTGCTATGCCAGATCCAGTACTGGTTTAAGCTCTGCTATATACATAAACCCTTAACCTATAATTTGCATAGTAGGTTTGCTTATCTTGCATCCTATCACACATATTTCCTATTACAAAATGATCTCATACATATATGAGTCATATTACAGCTCGCCATGTCGACTTACAATGATTTTACAATTAATTACAAAATACATTATAAACAAAATTCTTGTTCGCCAGGGTGTCAGTATCCTTCCTTTCATTGTCAGTGTTCTGTGTGCCACTGTAGAGTTTTCTGTTGCCGGTATCATATGATTGCAAGGTTGCCATCAATGAAAATACCTTCAATCACCTACAATTTCTCATTGGAGTGTGCATTTGCCAATAGGTTCATTATGAGGTACATAACCCTAGATGGCTGTTTTCTAGTATTTTTACTTATCATTTCAATATTCTGAATCATACCATTTTATTTACCGTCATCTCTTGAGTATACCATTCACAAGCATTTTGAGAATGAGGAAAATCTAGTTTTGCATGAGGGGTTAATCCTCCTAATTATGAAGTATGCTAAGGCTCATGAGGTTAATCCCTCCCCTATTTTTAGAAACCCCAAACTCTTAGTCGACTAGGATGTGTATAATGTTTCAGATATTGATTTTGGTGAGGAGGAGGGCAGGATGGTCATGGACTGGGATGACATCTATGTGTCAGATGACTCTCAATAGAAGTCCTCAAAGGATGAGGGCCCCCTACAATATCCCACGCTCAAAAATACTAGTAGCAGGAAAAGAAAAAACCCACCTAGATGGGTAGCAAAAAAGTTGAAAACCCCTCTTTCTTAACCCCAAAATTTGGGCCTGCAAAATCTAAAAAAGCAAAAAACTGGGAAAAGAGGGAGACTTAGGATAAAGGGGAGGAAGAAATTAAACTTGACATTCCCCTTATTGTGGACCCCAAGGAGCTTAAAAGTGACGAAATGGATGTTGACAGGCTACTAGGTAATTCATTTTCTAATTAGGAGAAATGTTTCCGCTAGGGTTTTGACAAAATTAATTTTCTGAAAAAAGGTATCAAGGACATTATAGACTCTTTCACTAAGAATCCAACACTTGATAAAACTGACAAATTCCTGAATCTATATGAAAAAATTACGGAAGATATCAAGGTTATGAAAACAGAGCATGAGGCTAGGATTGACAAGATGGAGAATGATATACAAGATTCAAAGGGAAAACTCAAGGGTTTGGTGGAGATTAGTAAAGAGGCAATGTTTAATAGTGTTGAATGACTCAAAAAGAGTTAACGAGAAAATTGCCATTCAGAAAGCTCAATCGGCTAGATCCAATCTATCCTCAGATGTCAATGTCGACAAAAAGAACTAGGATATGTAGATCTCTATGGGGCCCTCTACCAGGACTAGAGCAAAAACCAAGAAAGAGGCAGTTCGAGATTTATCATGGAAGAGCTTTAGAAGATCAACAACAAGATGATCCAGAAGAATGTTGAGCTCATGAAAGCTCTCAAATAGTTGTTTTTGGCTTGTGTTTTATGCTATCGTTTTGTTTTCTGTTTGCTAGACTTTGCAGGGTGTTTCCCCTATTCCTATTGTTGTTTAGCGGTTGTTTACACTTTGGTTTAACTTTGTTTATGTTTTGATGGATTTGGGTTTTGGGTCCCTGTAGAACCCACTTATCATAATAAAAAAGACTCATTAAACATTATACCTTTGAATATCATGTTTAAGAATGGGCAAAGATCAATTGTAGATTTTGATGAATAATGAAAAATTAACTTGAACCAATTGACATGTGAATCACTATATCATCCTAACAAATTTCTTTATAATACTGTTTAATATGACTCAGAGTATAATATAACACTCATTAAACATCATACCCTCGAATAACATGTTTAAGAATAGGCAAAGATCAAATTTAGATTTTGACTAGTAATCAAAAAATAAATTGAACAAAATGGCATGTGAATAGCTATATCTTCCTAGCAAATTTCTTTATAATACTCTTTAATATGACTTAGAGTATAATATAACACTCATTAGACATCATACCCTTGAATAAAATGTTTAAGAATAGCCAAAGATCAAATGTAAATTTCGACTAATAATAAAAAATTAAATTGAATGAACTAACATGTGAATAGCTATATCATCCTAACAAATTTCTTCATAATATTCTTTAATGAATATAATATAACACTCATTAAACATCATATTTTTTAATAGCATGTCTAAGAATAACCAAAGAGCAATATAGATTTTGACCAATAATAAAAAATTAAATTTAACTAAGTGACATATGAATAGCTATATCTTTATGGAGAACGTCACATTCTATGATCATCACCGCAAGAATAGGCACATCTTTATGGAGAACGTCACATTATGTAATCATCACCCCAAAAATAGCCACATCACCCACATCACTCTAAGAATAACGATAGATCAATAGTAGATTTTGAACTAAATGACATATGAATAGCTATATATTTATGGAGAATGTCACATTATGTAATCATCACTCCAAGAATAACCACATCCTTATGAAAAACGTCACATTATGTAATCATCACCCAAGAATAGCCACATCACCCTAAGAATAACGATAGATCAATAGTAGATTTTCATAATGTGAAAGATGAATTTTAAAATTATTCACTCGTTCAAACGGCTCGTGCGCTGACTAGCAGGAGTTTTCTAATTTACTTAGCACGCGAAACATCCGCTTCCCCAAAGATCAATATATTTCCTTATTCACTCGTTCAAACGGCTCGTGCGATTGTTAGCACGACTAAATTCTGAGATTTGGACACTAATATATAGGGCGTGGCGTGAGGCTCAATACAGCATAGCGAACTAGCTAGTGGATATTTTCATCATGTCGTTTCAGAGCTTATTTGTAGGCAGAGATGAAGCTCCAATCACCTTTGCTGTTGCAATTGTAGTGATGTTGTTGATTTTCTACATGTTTAGTAGGCAGAGAAGAAGATTGCCCCCAGGTCCATTTCCCTGGCCTATCGTGGGAAATCTCCTGCAGATGGGAGAGCTCATCCACCGTAGCTTTTATGACATTTCTAAGAAATATGGACCAATTGCATCCCTGAAAATGGGTTCTGTTACTGTAATTGTGATTTCTTCTCCTGAGATGGCGAAAGAAGTTTTGAAAACTAATGATCTAATCTTTGCGGGCCGACCTGCAACTGCTGCAGCAAAGTACTTATTCTATGACTTCAAGGACGTGGGATTCACTCCATACGGGCCTTATTGGAGACAGATGAAGAAACTCTTCATGGTGGAATTGTTGAATGCCAAAAGAATCGAGTCCATGAGATCAATGCGAGAGGAAGCGGTGTCTCTGGCCGTCCGATCAGTGTGGGAGAAGAGCCGCCATGGAACAGTTGCCGTCAATCTTAGCCAGATAATCGCATCCCTTGTAAGTTCGCAAATACTGAGAATCCTTTATGGCACCACATCTGAGGATCAGGGTTTGGATAGCAATGGCGAGAAAATTAAGGAATTGTTATTAGAGGCCTCAATGGCTGTGGGAGTATTCAACATTGGAGACTTTATTCCCTGGCTTGACTGGCTCGATTTGCAAGGTGTCAAGCGACGAATGAAGACTGTAAACAAGTCTTTCGACGAAATGATGACAAAAATAATAGAACAGCACAGACAGAGGAGAAGCTCAAACTTGGGGAATCAGCAGCAGCAGCCCAATTCAAAGGATGTCATTGATGCTCTGTTGGATATGCAGGCCGCCGATTCCGTCACTATCACAGATGATCACATTAAGGCCATTGTATTTGTAAGTATAGTGCTTCAGAGTGTAGTTCTTTAAATTAATTAGAAACATTTATTTAATTATTAAGAAGAATAAATAGATGTTTTGAGATTGATATCTCTACATATCGTTTAGATAGGTGTATTTAAGATATGTATGTTAGTAGTAACATATATAGTGTTAATTTATTTATTTAAGATAAAAGATAGGAATTTTTGTTAACACGCGCATGTCATTGTAGAGTGAATCCATTGTAAATGTTCTTAATATTTAACGTTTTACAGAATGTTTTTGCGGGTGGAATGGAAACGACGTCCACTACAATGGAGTGGACGATGAGCTCGTTGATCCAAAATCCTCATGTGCTGAAGAAATTGCAAGCGGAAGTTGAAGCCATAGTAGGCAAAGAGAGGGTCGTACAAGAAAGTGAACTCAAAGGTATGGAATATCTTGTGTGTGTGGTGAATGAGACAGTAAGATTATATCCGGCGGTGCCGTTGCTAATCCCACATGAGTCAACAGAAGATTGCACTATTGATGGGTACTTCATTCCTAAGAAGAGCAGGGCTTTTGTCAACAGTTGGGCTTTGGGAAGAGATCCCAAAGTGTGGAAGGATCCATTGGAATTCAAGCCTGAAAGGTTTATGGGTAGAGATATTGATTTTATTAAAGGGAAGGAGTATTTTGATGTGGTTCCCTTCGGTGCAGGAAGGAGGGCATGCCCCGGGATTAGCATGTCCTTTTCCATGATGACTTTTACCATAGCTCAACTAGTGCATTGCTTTGATTGGAGAGTCGAGGGGGAATTAGATATGAGTGAATGCAATGGAGCCTCCTTACCTAGAAAACATGATATTCTCGCCATTCCATCATTGAGGTTGCATACCTGCCCATGATTTACTATATCTTCACCTGCTATGTGGAAAATATTTACTAGTTAGTATAGATAGCACTTCAATCTGTGCCTATTTGGTCACTTCTTATATATTGCAATAAGGATTCATTTGTAATATAAGTTATGTAGGTAAAAGGGGCAACTAGCATGTGTAGCAACCCATAGTATTAATGAGCACTTATATGTAATACAAGTAATCTTGACAAAGAAATAAAGTATTTGCATTACTATTAATAATATATCCTACATTTGTCAATATTTTCAAGGTGTAATGCTTTCAATGCAGTGTTGTTGTTCTTGGGACAATGGTTCAAACCCCATTCAGGTGGGGATGAGGTCCACAATTTGTGACCTCACTAATTCATCGCTTTAGAGAAAAAAAATTTACCAATTAAAAGAATAAATATTTAATATATCCTAAATTTTCAACAATAAAATTTACATTATATCCATTGTTAATTGTACACCATGGGTCAAGTCACTTATCATTGCTAGCATCATTTATTTAAAATAATCTATTGTCATAACTCAAATTTTAAGGCAAACATAAGATACACAAATATGCGTAAAGTAATGTCATATACAAACAATATAGTGCATCCATATACATTGGAATCACACTAAATATTAGTCATCCGACCATCTTTCTCATTAACGATGAATTTTTTTGAGAAGTTTTTTAATCCTTTCTATCATATTGTAGTGAAATCCTTTCGATGTTACCCTAAACTAGTCATAGGTGGACAAGCTTAAATAGTTTGGGCGTTGTAATTTATATTTAAATTTAAATAAAATTGATTTAAAATTAAAAAATCTTTTGTGCATATATAAGGATGATGTAGCAAGGTTGAATCTTGGTATACAACCCTTTTGAGTAATCAATAACTATTTGCATGAAGAAGATAGGGACCATCATATGTTACGTATTATTTATAATCATAATGGTTTTAATAGTATAACCAAACCTTACTACATTATATTTAAGGTCCATTTTTATTGGAGTGTCCTTTGTGCAATAAAAATCCTATAAGTGCCCTGTTCTTATTTAAAATTTGACTTATGACATTACACCAACATTTCCCTATTATAACTCATCACCAATAATTTATTTTGATAATAATATCTCTTACTCACCATCCTAGATTAAATTAATGAGTATGTAGTTTGACTTGGATTATTTTGAGAGCCCTAAATTTGAGCCTAAATATTTTAAAAATCAAAATTAAAATTTTATCTTAATGAATTTTCTCATTTGTCATGGTGCAACAATGATGTCCAGGTTTATGTGGTTTCATGTTCTACACGATTCAGTTTAACAAGATACATCATTTATTTTAAGATGATGTAAGCATCATCTTAGAATCATTAGCATAATAATTAAATAATGATCTTGCTTCAATAAAGTAAGAATACTTTTTTCTATCTCTTAAGCATTAAACATTTTCAAATTTGTTGAATTAGTGTACTTAAAAGTTTGATTGAGGAGAAAATTAAGTACCAATTCCCAAGTTCTCTAATAATGCCCATAAACACCAAACCATTTTGAACAAAACTATTGTATGTATCAATATAATAATTCACCAACAAAGTGGACATGCACAACTTCTCTGGGTCATGCACAAGATTGAAAATCATTGAGTCCTAGATGTAAATACCAATTGTGTTTCTAAAAAGGAAAAATTTAATTTGTTGTGTGAAATTGAAAATCATATGGCATATTTTATGGCTAAACAAGGTCATAATAAAAAAATTCATACATAATAGCCTTAGTTTATATGTTGTGCTAGATAATTAACAATAAGATAAAAAATATTTTGGCAAATTCAAAGATGTTTGGAGAAATATTCAAGTAGAACCCCAAGGCACATTATTATTTGAGAAAATAATAGTTGAAGTGGAAAATCTTTTAATTTTTCTAATGTTTCATTACTTTTGTACTTTTGATAAATTGTTTTTTAACTAATATATGTGATAAAGAAAAAAAAAACCAAATCAAATCAACATATTGTGAGTGTAAATTTAGAAATCCACAAATCACCTATACGATTCTTTCCTATATAAATATTTATTATTTAAAGATTTACCTTTAATTATATGTCAAACTTTGTGATTTTCCAATGAATAGTATATTAAAAAGACTTTATTCTTTAATGAATAATATTTTGGTTACTCCAACTAATTGTTCAAAAATTCCTATAAGATAGACAATTCTTAATACATAGATCTTTGAGTCATTGGTCAATGAAGGAGATAAAATCATAAGATTGAAATCTCATGTACTTCTTGTTCTGCTAGACCATGGTGGGTGTACCTATAAAATGTCTTTTAGATCTACAACAAATTATAAACACACATTTTTCTAATGAGATGGTTCTCAATAAAATGAAACCAAGGAAAGTATACATTCACCTCAATTTGAATCCATTCTTGGTTATTTAAGCATCATTCTATGTTGGCATTGTGTTGTCATTGATAACAACTGGTATAGGATGGCAACTAGAATGGGAGATTGATAAGAAGTGTTGTCATTCATGCATACTGGAAGTGGTTCCATTGATGTCAACTAGCATAGAAGGTCACCGGTATGTTTTTGGATGTTTGGATGTGGATCAGCAGGACTCCCACCGGATAAAGATGCAGTCACCAGATGATGAGAAGACTCACCGAGAGTGTGCCCAACCAGATCATTTGTGTATGTTTGAAGATATGCTTGCTCAAACAGGGAAGCCATATTGGTGCAATGTTGGATGCAGATGACAAGGATCCAGTCCCATCGGTAAGTGGAGCTTATCTCCCATTATGCATGGAATCCATCTTACTCCTCCGAGATAAGACAAAAGAGTAGATGGAAGCTAGGTTGAAGGCTCTCATCGAATGAACCGATGGAACACTAAGTTGCCTTAGGTGCATGAAATAAGAGATGTGCACCCGATCAACAAGGGTAGACATTATTATGTGAGAACGTAATAGTTGAAATGGCAAATCTTTTGAATTTTCTAATGTTTCATTACTTTGTAATTTTAATAAATTATTTGATAACTAATATGTGTGATAAAAGAAAAAATTACCCAAATCAAATTAACATATTGTTAGTGTAAATTTAGTAATCCCAAGTTTGTGGAATTCAGCGTTTTAATATGGAAATTCTTCACGTTACAAGAGTAATCACATTTGAGTCAAAAATACATTTCTAGTTACGTGACTAATAGCGGCTATCGAGCATAGTTATGCAAAATCAATGGCATGTGAAAAGTACAAGAGTTTTTGTTTCTCCATTGATGTCAGACGCATTAACCACATTGGAGATGATATCTACAGTTTTGTTTATTATTTGCACATATTGGAAAAGGCGTCGCTGCTACATTTATTATATGAAGACTTCTATAATTTTTGAAAGCTATCTTATTTTATATTACTTAACAGCAAGGATTATACATAAATGTCTGCACAACGTGGGAATATAAAGTAGCAGATTGGTAATTTCAAAGATAAAATTTGAAATCATGGGGTGACCAAATCGTGGAGGGCGTGAAAATTGATGAACAAAGAAAAATCAGTGGCACGTGAAAAGCTGCGATTCCTATTTATTAGTTTGCAGCGAGTGATTAATAATGATCTACACAAGGTGGGTCAAAGGTTAATAAATGGAAAAGTTAGTTTGCAGGGTCAAAGGTTAATAATTGGAAAAGTTAGTCTTTTCTGTTCTATAAAAGTCTCTGTTCTACAAATGGATGACATAAACAAAATGGAAATGTGTAGTTTGATGAGAAGTGTATAGATGTAAAGAAAGTTATCATGTTTGATTCAAAATTGATTGGAAATCATATGAATACAAGCTAGCAAGCAGTCATATGAATACATATGGGGAATATTAATCTAAATATTTTTTTGAGGGAACCATAATCAAGAGAAATGCCAAATAAATAACTTCACTTCAAATGTATTTTCGGAACTGAATTTCCTTGAGATCTTACAAGGTCCAAACTTTCTCTTCTGCAACTTGTTATATGTTCCAACTGTTGCTCTTTGATATTTGTCCTCGATGACAAAAAGGAATCTGCGTCTTAATCAAAAATACTGACATGATTCGTTGGACAGGTTTATTCTTTCCTGGTTTAGTTTGGCACCTGGTGAGTTGTTGTCACACACTTGGATATATTCACTTTCAAATACAAAGTGTATCTCAATAGTCTTGTTGCCTGAGTATCATACCTTGAGATGTTTTATACTCTAATTTTTATAAAGGCAAGTTTGTTGATATAAGCATGTGGTTATATTTTATTGTGAAAGTCTTTCTCATGGGCCAAATTGGTGACACGGATACATTGAATAAAGTTGACTTGGCATTTAAAATGAATGAAAACTTTGGTTAATATGGTGGTTAATGCTTTTACGGACTAGCGGCATATTCTTAGAATATGTTGTTCACTTATGCAACCGACATAAATCAAAAGCTTTTGGAGCATCTCTTTGTTTCGTTTGTTTGAACAAAGTTTATTTTTTGGATGAAGTCCGTTACTAACCCTAGCCGCCATGAGAAATGTAGCCGTTGCAGCAAAGGAGCATGAGTTAGTTTCGTTTGTCAGGAAGGATGATGCAAGGGTGGACTAAACAATGAGCTTAATGTTTTTCTGGTCAGTGTTTCTCTTTCAGTTATCAATGAGGTTGTGTATTACAGGTAATATTTTTGTTCAACTGCACATAAAGAATCTGGTATTTCGAATCTAGGGTTTCAGCCATGAGAAATGGAAATAATGAAAAGGGTTTAGTTTTTTTTAAAAAAAAAAAACTAAAACTACATTTCTAAAGCATATAACTTCTATCTTGTTTTTCAAATTTGGGAAATTCAAGAATTTTACGTTATTTACTTCACTTTTGAAAAGGTCAAAACAAAGACAATAATATTGTCTTTCAGATTTTTCTATTGTGCAGTTAAGTGGTTATTTTCAGTTTGTAAAACAAATCCTAGTGAGGGTTTGGTAACCCTATACAAGGGTTATTCTTGAAGACAGTTTTTGAGAACAGTTTAAAAAGAACATATTGAAATACGTAGTTTTTTTTTGAGTGTGAAAGAGGAAGAAAACAGAGAGGATTGAAAAAGAAAACAGAGTGTTATGTGTAAAATAAAACACAATAGAACAAAATATTATAAGACATTTTGATTGTTGAGGGTTCTAGATTATTACTCTGTTTTGTTGCAGAGTACATGTGGCTATAGTGGTTGGAATTATCTTTGTTGTTCAGAGATTGAGTTTTCTCTCTGATAGTGTTTAATCTTTAAAGAATGTTATCATTCTCTGTCTGCTATATAGAGACATGAAGAATATTGTTGCAAAATTATTTTAGTGAGAACCATTTGCACAGATTGATATATTATACTTGCTCCAATCATTGATAGTTTTGTGACTGCAGAACTTAGTGCAATCATAAAGCAACCAGTGATTGTAGCTTGAGTTGGATTTTTTGTATATTGGATAAGACAGAGGGGTTGGTGCTCCTTGAGGCTTTATGGCTTCTAAATTTTGTGTACTGAGTTGGTGCTCTTTGAAATAATATAAGGAATCTTTTACCGAGTGGTTTTTCTACCCTAGGAGGGTTTTCCACTCATGAAAATTATGGTGTTATGTGCCCAATCTTGTCTCAGTTTGTCTTACTAGTCAATGCTTTGATACTTCATGTCTTTTGCTCTTTTTACTTCATACTTAGCTCTGTTTGAATTTATGTGATGTAATCTTTGCAATACACTTTTAGCTGTTTTATGTTTTGTAAAAGAATCCAAAACATCTTGTTTTTCTGAAAAACATAAATCAAGATTTTTCATCTCTCCTTATTTTGAATGATCTGTTTTACTTGCTTCGATAACAGTGTTGTTTTAAGATGTTAAGTCTCATTTGTTCAGATTTACAACTCACATTTTCACTGTCATTCATCTGTGCTTATTGTTAAACAAGGTTGTCAAGTTTTAAGGAGTTCTTATCAGAATTGTTACACTCTGATTCCCCCACCCCTCCCTCTCAAAGTGTCTCCACTTCCAACAAGTGGTATCAGAGCATTGGGTCCCTCATATAGGTCTGTCCTAGGGATTGTTCCTAGTCTTTTGGAAGTTTTTTTTATGGCTCATTCTCAAGAAGGTGCTTCTCTATCAAGAGCTCCCCTCTTTGATGGCACAGATTATGTGTTTTGGAAGATTAGGATGGAAACATACTTGATCTCTGTTGATGTAAATGTGTGGAACATTGTTACCACAAAATATGTTGTTCCTACTTCTATTCCTTCAAATCCTGATGCTAAAACTCAATATGAGTTAAATGCTAGAGCTCAACATTCTCTCTTGTGTGGTCTCACCAAGGATGTGTTTGTTAAAGTTATGCATTGTGCATCTGCTCATGAAATATGGAGTAAGCTTGAAACTATTTATCAAGGTGATGCAAAGGTCAAAGAATCTAAAATTCTCACACTCAAGAATTAGTTTGAGTCATTGAGAATGAAAGAAGATGAGACTATTGCAAATTATTTTCTTAGAATTGATGAAGTTGTGAATTCAAGAAGGGGTCTTGGTGAAAATGTTGATGAAAAAGATGTTGTCAAAAAGGTTATTAGAACTTTACTACCTAAATTTGAAACTAAGGTGTCAACTCTAGAAGAAAAGAAAAGTTTTTCTACAATGTCTCTTGACAACCTTCAAAGCATACTCACAGCCTATGAAATGAGGATAGGTAGTAATCCTTCTAATTCTAAAGAAACTGCTTTTAAAGTAGAAAAGAAGGAGGAACCAGATAGTGAGTCTGAACTTTTAGATGCTATAGAATCCCTGCTAGTTAGAAAGTTAAAAAAAATATAAGGGAAAATTACCCTTCAAATGCTTTAATTGCGGCAAAGCTAGACACTTTGCTGCTCAATGTCCCCTGAGTGATCAAAACCGTGAAGAGGAAAAACTAGAAAAAGTTTTCAAAAAGAAAAAATGGAACTCTAAAAAGAAATTCAATCCTTTTCAGAAAAACAAGAGTCTTTTTATAAAAGAAGATTCTGAAAATGATTCAGATGATTCACCTTGTGAAGTTGATGAAACTTTGTTTATGGCTGAAATAGAAACTTCCTCAAAGAAAGATATAATTAACATGTTAGAAGATAAATCTGATCGCTTAGATCAAGGTGAAATTGATCTTGAAGGAGAGTTGCTTTGTGCTCTCAAAGAAATCAAAAGACTAAAGAAGCTTGTAGCTTCTCATCAAAGCGAAAATCAGATTTTGCAAATTGAATTAAAAGATTCAAAGCAAACAGTAGAAGATCTAAAAGTCTTACTTGCTGATAGTGAGTTGAAATTTAACACTTTGGAACAACAAACTAATTCTTTGCATAAACAAATTGAGAAGTATGAAAGTACCTTGCATTTGAATGAAATCATAAGCAAACAAAAACAATGCAAGAATATGACAGGTGTAGGTTTTGAGAGTGTTGAATCATCAAAACAAATTACTAAACCTACAAACAGAAACCAATTTCAGGCTTACAACAAAATGACACCTTTTAGGTTTGGGTTCTTTCATGGTTACTATTTTTTACTGCAACAAGTTTGGCCATAAGGTTAACACTTGCAGATTTTTGCAACATAGAACTCCTATGTTTGGACACAATCAAGCCTATGGCTTTCTAAACACTGTGAAGTGCATTAAGTGTAACACCTTTGGACATACTTCTTCTCAATGCAAATCAAAGGCAAACATTCATATGATGTGGAAACCAAAGTTTGTCCCTAGTACTGAACAGTCTATGATAGTGCAAATTGCATTCCTTTCAAGTAAGAAGTCATTGTGGGTGTTGGACAGTGGCTGTTCACACCATATGACAGGAGACAGAAATAAATTTATTCATTTTGAAGACTTTGATGGAGGTTCTGTAAGATTTGGTGATAATTCAGGAGCCTTTGTCAGAGGTAAGGGTACATTATTATTGAATGATGATACTCCAATACATGATGTGTATTTTGTTGAAGGATTGAAACACAACCTGCTAAGTGTTAGTCAGATTTGTGATAGTGGTTATAATGTGTCCTTTACTTCTCATGGTTGTGCTATAAAAACTAAGTCTGGTAAAATTGTAGCTGCTGGTTTGAGAACAATTGGCAATGTTTACAACCTACTTGACTCCACAAACTGTAAAATCAACGAAGGCATGTGTCTTATGGGTCAAGTTGAGGAAAATTGGTTGTGGCACAAACGCTTGGGACATGTGAACTTTGATAATCTGGTTCGAATCATCAAGAATCAGAATGTCAAAGGTGTACCCATCTTGAGTAAACCAACAAAATCTATGTGCAAAGAGTGTCTTAAAGGTAAATAGACAAAAACATCTTTTAAATCTAAAGAACACTCTTCTATTAGACCGTTACAACTTGTTCACACAGATTTATGTGGTCCAACTAGGACACAATCCATCAACGGTGAAAAATACTTCATGCTTTTTGTGGATGATTATAAAAGAATGGTATGGGTCACTTTTTTCAAACATAAATCTGAAGCATTTGACTGGTTTAAATTTTTTAGGAAAATGGTTGAACGTGAAACTGATTTTTGCTCAAATGTTTAAGATCAAACAAAGGTGGTGAGTTTACATCACAAGAGTCTATAGATTATTGTGAGAAACATGGCATTAAAAGACAATATGCTGCTACCCGAACACCTCAACAAAATGAGGTGGTTGAAAGAAAAAATAGAACAGTCAAAGAGATGGCTCGCACAATGCTAAATGAAGCAAATCTGCTAGATAGATATTGAAAAGAAGTTGTTCACACAACAATTTACATTCTGAATCGTGTGTAAATTAGGGTAAAATCCACCTTTACTCCTTATGAACTCTGGTATGGTAAAGCTGCTTCAGTTAAATACTTCAAGATTTTTGGTTGCAAATGTTATATAAAAAGAGATGAAGAAAATCTAAGCAGCTTTGATGCTAGGACTGATGAGGGTATCTTTCTTGGATACTCTACTCATAGCAAAGCTTATAGATGTTTCAATAATAGATTGAACAAGATTGTTGAAACTGTTAATGTAAGATTTGATGAGAAATTCCTTCTAAGTGATGGTATGCAGGATGTTGAAGAGGATATTTCAATAAGACTGGAACAAGTTCCTAAATCTACTGAAGCAGAAATTACAAATGAAAGGAGTCCTCCACCAAGTCCTAAAGTAGAAATTCCTTTACATACACCCTCTAGAATCATTACTAAAAGACATCCTGAAAGTTAGATTATTGGTGAAATGGATGCAGGAATCTTGACTAGGAGAAGAGCAAAAACTGGTGAACAAGCTCAAATGGCTGAGCATTACTGTCTGGTAACTGATTTTGAACCTAAGTCTATTTCTAAAGCTCTTGTTGATGATTGTTGGCTGAATGCAATGCAAGATGAAATCAGTCAAATAGAAAAGAATAAAACCTAGGAACTTGTGCCTAGACTAGATGATAAAAATGTTATAGGGGGTAAATGGATTTTCAGAAATAAACTTGATGAATTTGGTAAAGTTGTTAGGAATAAAGCACACTTTGTGTGTAAAGGCTATGAACAACAAGAAGGTGTAGATTTTGGTGAAACATTTGCACCTATTGCTAGGCTAGAGTCAATACGAATATTTCTGGCTAACTCATGTTATAAAAACTTTAAAGTTTATCAAATGGATGTTAAAACAACACTCCTTAATGGTTATCTTGATGAAGAGGTCTATATGGAATAGCCAGAAGGGTTTGTCTCTGCAGATAAACCTGATTATGTATACAGGTTGAAAAAGGCTCTTTATGGCCTTAAACAAGCTCCAAGAGGTTGGTACTCCAGGTTAGATACCCATCTTACAGCAAATGGATATACTAGAGGTGGAGTTGATAGTAACCTGTATGTCAAAGTTGAAGGTAATGATATTTTAGTTGTTGAAGTATATGTGGATGATATTATTTTTGGCTGCAATAATGACGCCTTATCCAAAAAGTTTTCAAAACTCATGGAATCTGAATTTGAAATGTCCATGTTGGGCAAATTAACCTTCTTTCTTGGTCTTCAAGTAATGCAGCTTGAACAAGGCATTTTTCTCTCACAAACCAAATATGCAAGAGAGATGCTTAAAAAGTTCAATATGATAGATTGCAAACCTGTTAGTACTCCAATAGAGACTGGCTGTAAATTGACCAAGCCAGATGACTCACCTGAGGTAAATCAATCTGAGTATAGATCAATGATCGGTAGCCTACTTTATTTGACTGCATCTAGGCCTGATTTGATGCATGCAGTTTGTTTGGTTTCACGTTTTCAGTCTGCTCCCAAACAATCTCATTTGACTACTATGAAAAGGATTTTCAAGTATATTCAAGGTACTTTAGACTATGGTTTGTTGTATTCATGAAATAATGATTTCACTCTTGTTGGTTTTACGAATGCTGACTGGGCTAGTAGTATAGATGATAGAAAAAGCACCAGTGGTGTAGCTTTCTTCCTAGGTGATCGCCTTGTTGCCTGGCACAACAAAAAGCAAGAATGTGTCACTTTATCAACTACAGAATCTGAATATATTGCAGCAACAGCTTGTTGTACACAGTTAATCTGGATGTCTCATCAACTTGCTAATATGGGTATTACAGTTGACAAGCCCATCTCTATCTTTTGTGATAATAGTAGTGTCATCAGTCTTTCCAAGAATCCTGTGATGCACTCTCGCACTAAACATGTTGCTATTAAATTACTGTTTCTGCGAGAACAAGTGTTGGCTGATGAATTTCAAGTTTTATATGTACCTTCCCAGGCACAAGTGGCTGATATTTTTACAAAAGCTTTGTCTAAGGAAGTTTTTGAGCGGTTACGGGATAGATTGGGAGTGCTTTCTCAATCTCCTCTTGTCTCCACCTAATGCATGATTTGAGGGGGAGCTTTGCTCTTCACAAGCAGCAATCTGTTGCTTTCCCCTTTGTCCTTGTGACAAAAAAAGGGGGAGATAGTATTCCTTTTATTGATGACTCACATTTCGGTATTTTTCCTTGACAATTTGGCTTTATTGTTCGATATAGATGGTATATATTCTTGTTTGATACAGATCAGATTGGTATTATTGATACACATGAATAGTTTGGTATTACAGTTTGGTATTCTTGTTACAATTTTGGTATTCTTGTTTGATACAGATTAGATTGGTATTATTGATACACATGAACAGTTTATTATTCATTTTTGGGAGTTCATTGAATAGTTTAGTTTTGATATAGATTAGATTGGTATTATTGATACACATGAACAATTTAGTATTCATTTTTGGGAGTTCATTGAATAGTTTAGCATTCATTTTTGGGAGTTCATTTCTTCTTCAACAAGATTCTGACGGTATTCACTCTTGTTATTACAGAATTGCATATTATAGGTTTCAGAGTATTCTGTATTTATTACAGGATTACATATGGCAAGTTTCAGTGATGATTGTATGTGTTATATTTATTGACAGTGGCATTCTTTACATTGTTTTGGTCCCTTCAGTGATATTTATACATGGGTAGGCAGTTTGTTTCTTGACAGTTATTATCTATTTCATTAGTGATGTTATTATGATTCTTGGAATTTGGTTCTGATCACTCAGCCTGACTCTTGACATCATACTTCATGGTCAATGATGGCCTAGTTGTTTTTCATTTTTTTGCCATCAAGGACAAAGGGGGAGTTTGTTGCTCTTTGATATTTGTCCTTGATGACAAAAAGGAATCTATGTCTTAATCAAAAATACTGACATGATTCGTTGGACAGGTTTATTCTTTCCTGGTTTAGTTTGGCACCTGGTGAGTTGTTGTCACACACTTGGATATATTCACTTTCAAATACAAAGTGTATCTCAATAGTCTTGTTGCCTGAGTATCATACCTTGAGATGTTTTATACTCTAATTTTTATAAAGGCAAGTTCATTGATATAAGCATGTGGTTATATTTTATTGTGAAAGTCTTTCTCACGGGCCAAATTGGTGACACAGATATAATGAAAACTTTGGTTAATATGGTGGTTAATGCTTTTACGGACTAGCAGCATATTCTTGGAATATGTTGTTCACTTATGCAACCGACATAAATCAAAAGCTTTTGGAGCATCTCTTTGTTTCGTTTGTTTGAACAAAGTTTATTTTTCAGATGAAGTTCGTTACAAACCCTAGCCACCATGAGAAATCTAGCCATTGCAGCAAAGGAGCATGAGTTAGTTTCGTTTGTCAGGAAGGATGATGCAAGGGTGGACTAAACAATGAGCTTAATCTTTTTCTGGTTAGTGTTTCTCTTTCAGTTATCAATGAGGTTGTGTATTACAGGAAATATTTTTGTTCAACTGCACATAAAGAATCTAGTATTTCGAATCTGGGGTTTTAGCCATGAGAAATGGAAATAATGAAAAAGGTTTAGTTTTTTTTTTGTTTTTTTTTAAATGAAACTACATTTCAAAAGCATATAGCTTCTATCTTGTTTTTCAGATTTGGGAAATTCAAGAATTTTATGTTATTTACTTCACTTTTGAAAAGGTCAAAATAGAGACAATAATATTGTCTTTTAGATTTTTCTGTTGTGCAGTTAAGTGGTTATTTTCAGTTTGTAAAACAAATCCTAGTGAGGGTTTGGTAGCCCTATACGAGGGTTATTCTTGAAGATAGTTTTTGAGAACAGTTTAAAAAGAACATATTGAAATACACAGTTTTTTTTTGAGTGTGAAAGAGGAAGAAAACAGAGAGGTTTGAAAAAGAAAATAGAGTGTTATGTGTAAAATAAAACACAATAGAACAAAATATTATCAGACATTTTGATTGTTGAGGGTTCTAGATTATTACTCTGTTTTGTTGGAGAGTACATGTGGCTACAGTGGTTAGAAGTATCTTTGTTGTTCAGAGATTGAGTTTTCTCTCTAATAGTGTTTAATCTTTAAAGAATGTTATCATTCTCTGTTTGCTATACAGAGACATGAAGAATATTGTTGCAAAATTATTTTAGTGAGAACCATTTGCATAGATTGATATATTATACTCCCTCCAATCATTGATAGTTTTGTGACTATAGCTTGAGTTGGATTTTTTTTATATTGGATAAGACAGAGGGGTTGATGCTCCTTGAGGCTTTATGGCTTCTAAATTTTGTGTACCGAGTTGGTGCTCTTTGAAATAATATAAGGAATCTTTTACCAAGTGGTTTTTCTACCCCAAGAGGGTTTTCCACTCATGAAAATTATGGTGTTATGTGCCCAATCTTGTCTCAGTTTGTCTTACTAGTCAATGCTCTGATACTTCATGTCTTTTGCTCTTTTTACTTCATACTTAGCTCTGTTTGAATTTATGTGATGTAATCTTTGCAATACACTTTTAGCTATTTTATGTTTTGTAAAAGAATCAAAAACATCTTCTTTTTCTGAAAAGCATAAATCAAGATTTTTCATCTCTCCTTATTTTGAATGATCTATTTTACTTGCTTCGATAACAGTATTGTTTTAATATGTTAAGTCTCATTTGTTCAGATTTACAACTCACATTTTCACTGTCATTCATCTGTGCTTATTGTTAAACAAGGTTGTCAAGTTTTAAGGAGTTCTTATCAGAATTGTTACACTCTGATTCACCCCCCCCCCTCTTAGAGTGTCTCCACTTCCAACACCAACTAGAAATCTTTCTTTTCTTATGCACACCATCACTTCATTGCCAACTTCAAATTCCTTATGTCTTCTTTTCTCATCTGCTTTCTCCTTATACTTGTTGTTTATATCCTCCAATTGTTGTTTAACCTCAACATGTAAGGCCTTCATATGATTTGCAAATTCTTCTTCTTCTATACTTCTCTCATCTTCATTACTGATATCTCTCCATTTTGATATACCTCTAGGGTGTACTTTGGTAACAATCTCAAAACGTGTTCTACTAGTACTCTTATTTATTGAATTATTGTAGGCAAACTCGGCTTGTGCAAGAATAAAATTCCAACTTCCATTATTCTCTCCAAGTAAGAATCTCAACAAATTTCCCAAACTCTAGTTTACTACCTCTGTCTATCCATCAGTTTATGGGTGGAAAGTAGAACTAAATTTCAAATCTGTCTTCATCTTGTTCCAAAGTGTCCTCCAAAAATAACCAACAAAATTTGTGTCTATCTAAAACTATGCTCTTAGGTAATGCATGCAATCTCACTACCTCCTTGAAAAATAACTCAGCTACATGCACTGCATCTGATGTCTTCTTACAAGGTATGAAATGAGCCATCTTCAAGAATCTATCCACAACCACAAATATAGAATCATTTCATCTTTGTCTCTGAGCTAATCCAAGTATGAAATCCATGCTTATGTTCTCCCAAGGTTTCTCTGGACTTGTCAAAGGCTTATACAATCCCACATTTTGATTACTACCTTTTGCAACCTGACGAACTCTACAGCTCTACACAAATCTCCTAACATCATTATGAATATGAGGCCAAAAGTAATGCTCACTCACCAATGCCATTGTTTTGTCAACGCTAAAGTGTCTGGCCAATCCTTCACTATGCTTCTCCTTTATAAAATTCTCCCTCATAGAACACTTAGGTATACATAATTGAACTCCTCTGAATAACATATCATCCTGAATGAAATAATCCAACCACTTACTTCTATCCACCATAACTAGTTCTCTACATACTTTCTAAGGTTCTGCAAAATCTAGGTCATCATCATACAAGGCCTTCAACTCCTCAAATCCTAACATTGTCACTCTCATCTCTATCAGTAAATTCCTCCTTCTACTCAATGCATCAACAAATTTGTTTGACTTTCCACTTCTATGCTTCAACACAAAGGTGTAACTCTGCAAGAACTCTACCCACCTCATATGTCTCTGATTCAGTTTACTTTGACTATTAAAATACTGCAAAGATCGATGATTGGTATACAACCCAAAATCCTTAGAAAACAAGTAATGTCTCAACTTCTTCAAGGCTTGAACTATGGCATTGAATTCCTGATCATACACTGAATATCTCCTTCTTGCATCATTCAACTTTTCACTGAAATAAGCTATTGCTCTTCCTTCCCGACTTAACACGACTCCAATTGCATTTCCACTTGCATCACAGTCCACTTGAAATACTTTGCTAAAATCTTGTAAAGCTAAAACAGGCTGCTCAGTCACCTTCTCCTTCAACAATTCAACACTCTTATTTGCTCTAATTGTCCATTTGAAATCCTTCATATCTCCTATCATTGCCTCAATCATAGGGCTACAAACTGAACTGAAATTTCTGATAAACTTCCAGTAGAAACTAGCGAATCCATGAAATGTTACCTCTCCAATGTTTTCCTATGTAGGCCATTCAACAATTGCTTTTACCTTCTTAGGGTCCATCTTCAATCCACCCACAAATATTACAGATCCCAAACAAACTAATTCTTCCTTCATGAAACTACACTTCTTAACATTTATCAGCAACTTCTCTTCTCTCAATCTCTACAAAACTTGTCTTAGATGCAACATATGTTCTTTCTTTGACTTACTAAAAATAAAAATATCATCCAAATATACAATAAAAAAACTTACCCAAGAACTTTTTCAATACCTCATTCATCAATCTCATGAAAGTAATTGGTGCTTTTGTCAACCCAAAAGGTATCACCAACCATTCGTACAATCCTTCATTTTTCTTGAATGTTGTCTTCCATTCATCTCCTTCTCTAATCTTGATATGATGATATCCACTCTTCAAGTCTATCTTTGTGATGTATTTTTCTCCACTCAAACAATCTATTATGCCATCCATCTTATGAAAAGGAAATCGATACTTCACTGTGATCTTGTTTATTGCTCTGGAATTGGTACACATCCTCCATTCTCCATTCTTCTTAGGTGCTAACACAACTAATACTACACAAGGACTCATACTCTAATCAAACCTTTCTCCAACAATTCTAGAACTTGTCTATTCAACTCTTCATTTTATGTCAGTGTCATCCGATTTGTTGTTTTGTTAGGAAAACTAACTCTAGGAATCAGGTCCATGCAATGATTGATAATTCTTACATGCTATAATCCATCAGGCACATTATCTGAAATGATTTCTTCATGTTCTAATTTCCAATTTTCAATTTCATCGAACATTGTTCACTTACGAATATCTCATAATCATCTTGAATCCATGCTATCTAGTAAGGCTTAGGCTGTTTCAATCTTTCCAACTTCAACTTATTCACCATCTCTTCTGAACAAGATTATCCAAACTTCCATTATCAATAATGACTTTACAACACTTACCGGATACCTTAGATTTGGTCTTGAACAAATTTCTCCTCTCCAAGGGCTCTTCATGCTCTCTGGTATGACATAAGGCCACAAGGATCTCCTCATCATAAACAACTCCATATTTTGGTTTGTTAGCTGATCTAGTAGGGTCTTCTTCTACCAATGTTGTTCTTCCAAAAAAATTTTGCCTTCCTACATTCAAAAACATGATGTCCTTCTCCTCCGCACTTAAATAAAGTTCCTCTAAACACTCTCTTATCATGTCTTATGTTATCTTTTCCATAACCCTCATTTCCTCAACTGTCAGGTTCTCTTCTCTAATAGAAATTTTTGTCATCCTTCTAATACGAACTACCATCCTTGCTTACTTCATTGTCCTTGTTCTGATCTATGCAGGGTCCTCTTCCTCTAGAATATCCTCTTCCTCCTTGAAATATTCCTCAGAAAAACCTTCCACCTCTACCTCTTTGTCTCTACTCATGTCTTTTGTTCAAACTCTCCTCTACTTTCAGGTCATATTGGTAAGCTTCCTGAACACTCTACAACTTGATCAAACTGGGCTCATCTTGTATAGACATCCATGACCCATTCAAGTATCTTGCAACTTGTTCAATTTCATCATCAATATATCCGAATCTGATATTCAACTTGTAGAAATCTTCAGTATACTCCATCAAACTAGATTCCTTTTACTTTAGATTCAGTAATTTTCTGAACATTCACTTGATAATCGATTGGCATAAACTTTAATTTCAACTTGATAACCATCTTCTCCCATGATTTGATCTTCTCTTTACCTCTTCTCTGTCTATCAACCTACAAATGTTTCCACCAAAGTGATGCGCGACCTTTCAACTTAGTACAAGCATATCTTACCTTCTTATCCTCCATAGTGACTTCAAAATCAAAATACTTTTGCATCTCTGGGATCCAATCTAAAAATTAAATAGAATCCAACATGCCATCATAATCTAGTGGACTAGAATGTGGTATGGTATTCGCTCTTTATAATGCTCTTATAAAAAATTCTTTATCCAGATCATTTGTTGGTGGATTTGCTACTTGTTCTTCTGACGCTTCTTCTTCTTCATATTCACTCACATCTTAGACATGTCAACCTATTCTTTGGGCCATTTCAAAATCTTCTAACTGGGCTACAATTCCTCTCAACATTTCTATCATAGTAGGGTTAGCGTTTTCACATGCTCCAATATTCCTATTTCCTCTTCATGCCATCTTCATGCCAATCCTCTACAGCTACATGTCAGATCCACAATCTACCACCCCACAACAAAATATCTATGACAACATAATTGTCATAATGAAATATCACTTTGATACCCCTTGGTGTAGTCAAGATTAGGAGGGACTTCAAATGGATCTATCCAGATCGTGCAACATGAGTAAAACACAACAAGAACAAGACAAGATGATGGAGGCAATGCAGAATTGATTGAATTATATCATGAAAACCAATTACAATCTACCAGCAACATGCGGGCTACAAGATTTGGTTCACTAGCCTCAACACATACATGCTCTAATTTCAGTATTGGTGAACTCCGGACGTCTTAATCTAAAGATAGATCTTCTATGTTCTAAAAACTTGATTCTACAAGATAAATCACATTGATTTATATCATCTAGTGGGATCCACGTCGGCCAAGAAGAATCAAATGTCGATCAACAAAATGAAATGTGTAAAACCACCATGTCGACCTCCGCCAAATAATATCATCGAAAAAATCCAAAGGATGAAGTGCAAACCAAAGGGAAGGTCATCCACATTCTGAGAAATGTTGGAACAATGAACTGAAGCTTCACAAGCTATGGAAAGGATCTACAGGATTCACCAAAAGACAAAATAGGTCCAAGCGGGTCCTTATGTTCTAGGTCAAAAAACTGTCTCGGATTCTGGAAGCGATAAATTGCCAAAAAAATATCCGAATGTCCTATGGACTTGGGGTAAGGGAGATAATTATGTCCATAAGAAAAATCCTTCTCCACAATATCCGATGAGAAAATATAGGAAAACACATAAAGAAATGCTAAAACTCTAAAACAAGAAACAAATTGAAAATAAATGTTTTTAGTTGATGCAAGATTACCAAGACCTAGGGATGCTCTTGCATCACTATGATTCATCATTAGGATGATAGATATGTAGTATAAAAGATGAATCACATTCATGATTCATCTTTCCTCCTACAACTCTATCATCTAGATGATGAATCATAGAGTGTGATTGAAAACGTTGATGCAAAAAAATTATACACAACTTAATCCAAAAGAAAAATATATGAATAAATCTTTTTTTCATCAACTTTCATAGGCATAAATAGTGTATTATCATTTGAATCATCATAACACTCATCCACAGATGAATAATTGGTCCATTTTAAATAAAAGCTTCTTTGGGGCTTCTCTCTCTAGAATTTTGTATCTTTTCTATTTTTATCTTCTTTAAAAGTAAATTTAGATGAAAACCACCAATTCTTCCATAATTAAAATATTTGAAAGGTAAATTACCATTGTATTTTCCAATGCCTTTCTTTAATATTTTTAAAAAATTTACTTCAATTTCATCAAGGCCCTCATAGTAATTAGAATCATATTCAGTCTCTCCCCCTTTGTCCATCTCTTTTGACTCTCTCTCTCTCCCCCTTTGTCCATCTATTTTGACTCTCTCTCTCTCCATTTATTGATAATTTCCTCTAACCCTTCCCCATAATTACCTAGTTTCTATCTCTCTCGGTCCATTGGATTCATTGGGATTAAATTATTTTTAGAGTTCCAAAGTGGATTAACAAGACAAATTTTGAAGATCTAAAAACATATCCCATTGGCAAAAAATAGTCAAGATGATATGGCCAATGGTGATAGGAAGTTTGTAGACAAGACATCTTTAATAAGGAGGGAGGTGAAATCTATGTAGATGTAGATATAGTTCAAAAAGAAACTATCAATTAGTGTCCTATATCCATGATTGTACTTGAACCTAGACCCAAAGTGCAAACAATTTGAAATAAAAAGAGAGCCGAGATTAAACATTCAAAATTTCCAAAATATATATTTTACAAAAATAAAATAAAATAGATGGGCACATGAAACATATTCTTCCCAGACACTATGTTGCTTAAGAATATTCAGTAAGTGGTTCAAGATAGTTAACATCTCTTTCAATTTTATATCATGAATTATGAGTGAGAGATTGCACTTAGAAACCACTAAATAACATTATAATTTTATAACTAAAATATGGATTAATATAAAGATCTTGACAACAAAATAGAATTTATAAAATTAAAAAATTAAAAAAGTGAGCAATACATAACAACTATTCTCGTAGACAAAATCAAACCATATAAAAAAATATTAGTATCATGTTGTATGTTTTCATTGATGTCAAATCATATTGTTTCATTAAGTCTGGATGTGATATATTGAGCAATAGTGGAAGATAGGTATGTATGTGATGTCGATGGTCATTTGGTGATTTTCCAAAAGATTTGGCTTCTTGGAAGATGTGTTGCTGATGTTACTCAATGCTATTTTTGGGTCCGGCTTGATTCGGATGTCGAGGTGTTGATCCGAAAGTCGAGGTTGTGTAACAAAATTTTGTTTTGGGTTCGACAGTGGTGATGTATGTAACATGTTAATGTGTTTGATGTAGAGTGTTGTAATGTGGTCTACTTCTCATTCCTTCCCAGCTCTTGAATGTTTAGTAGTGACCTATTTTAGATCTTTAAACTAGCTGACTTGGAAGATTATGTTTTATCAAAGATAGTATATGTATGTGTATGATTTGGATAAGTTAGTGTGACATTTGTGTGAATGGTTAATTTTGTAGACGAATCACAGGATTAAAAGAATCCAATTGTTGTTGTGAAGTGTGTTGCGGATAGTTACGTTAAGTAGTTCCATTAGTGCACATTGTGTTTCAGTGGTGGATTTTATTTTCTATCTTTATTTCTTCGATAGTGAGCCCTTCGACAGTGAGCCTTTTTGGGTAATGAGACTTTTTTCATTGATCATTTTAGCAGTGAGCTATATTTTGTAAAATTAACCATAACTGGTGTCACCTTAACTATTGTTTTCATATTGAGAATTAGCATTCTTCTTGACTTTTCTCTTCTTGGGTTTTCCACATAAATCCTAGTGTTCGTTGAGTCTGATTTATGTGCATTTGTTACTTGATTAATTCTACTAATTATTATGGATTTATGAATTAAGTTTAAAGAATATTTTATTTGTCAACTAATCCACCCCCCCTGTCATTTGCTTAGATATTCAACAATTGGTATCAGAGCTTTGGTTCCTTGCTATAGATGTTAACTGCTTGAGTTAGATGTTGATCTAATGGCACACAAAATTATCTATCCCAATATTTGAAGGATTTGACTATAGTTTTTGGAAAGTAAAGATGAGAGGCTATTTGGTTTCTCTGGGTTAGAACACTTGGAAGGTGGTGGAGACTAAGTGTGTACAACTGGAAAATGGTCTTACAACTCTGGATGAGATTCAATCCTATGAAGAAAATGAAAAGCAAGGTATGTTATCTTTAGTGCATTATCAAAAAATATTTTGACATAAGTCATTTCCTTGAATACTATGTATGAGGCCTGGCCAAAGCTAAAAGAAATCTATGAAGATAATGTGAGAGTTAAGTTGAGAAATAGGTTGACAACTAAGTGAAGGTATGCAAATTTAAAGATGGAATATGGAGAATATATAGTAAGCTATTTTGAGAAAGTTGACAATGCAGTGAATGAAATCAAACAACTCAGAGGCACTTTGAATGATGAATTGACAAAATCTTGACAACTCTACTGGTGAGTTATAGTGACAAGATCTCTGCAATTGGAGAACCATGTGATCTAAAGAAGTTCACTAGAGAGAAACTATTTGGTACCCTAACTACATTTGAAGTGAGAAAATTTGGAAAAGACAAAGACAAATTAGAGACAATATTCAAAGCAACTAAAGATGGTTTGGATGACGCGATAGCCCAGATGAGATGGAAGAAAACATTGCGAGGAAATTGAAGAAAGGCACTGACAAGTACAAAGTTATGTTACCCTTCAAATATTTTAGATGTGGAAATATTGGTCACACAGCTACTAGATGTCTAGAAAAGGGATCAAGATGAAAATTTAGAGAAAATAAAGGAAATTTAAATAAGAAAGCCTACTATGTCAAGGATGATGCTAACATTTCAGATGTTGAATCAAATTATGAAGACGGTGATTGTTTGTTTCTTTTAGAAAATGATGCAACTAGATTTGATATTTCTAAAACTGTTGCTACTACATTTCATGCTAGAAGAAATAAGAATGAATGGTTGATTGATAGTGGATGCTCAATTCATATGACTAGTGATAAGACTAAGTTCATAAATCTTGAAAAATATGATGGAAGTTTTATTAGGTTCCGAGATGATCAGACATCACAAATTGTTGGGATTGGTTCAATTACTTTTGATGGAAAGTATAACACTGACAGTGTCTACTATCATAATCTTTTGATTGTTGCATAGATGTGGAAAAATGGATATAATGTTGTCTTTTAGGTTAATGGATGTGATATTTGAAAGGAGTCGGAAATAGTTATTACAACTGGAAGAAGGACAAATGGAAATATGAATCAGCTGGAAGGAGCTACAAGAGATTATTTGTTATCTCAACTTGATGACAATTGGCTATGGCATCAAAGGATGTGTCATATCAACTTTGATAATCTCATGCAGATTAGTTCAAGGAGTGTAGTGAGAAATTTACTAAGACTGACCAAATCGGATAACAAATCTATAAGGAATGTCAAGTAGGAAAGCAGATGAAGAGAACCTTCAGAGGAAAGGATTATTCATCCACTAGATTACTAGACTTGTTACACACAAATCTATGTGGTTCAACTAGAACAAGGAGCTTGCAAGGTGAGAGGTATTTAATGCTATTGATTGATGATTATTCTAGAATGACTTGGGTTACATTCTTAAGAGAAAATTATAAAGCATTAGAGAAATTCAAGATATCCAACGCAAAAGTTGAGAATGAAGTTGATAGGAAAATCAAGTGTTTAAGTTCTGATAGAGGGGGAGAATTTATTTCTGGTGACTTTAACAATTTTTGTGAGAAACATGGCATTAGACAACAGTTATCTGCCCATTGGACACCATAGCAGAATAGTGTAGTTGTAAAGACGTAAATCAAGCTAACTTCAATAATGACCTGAAATACTCTTTTTTCTTAAATAAACTCATAAATTAGTTACTAAGTCTATTTCATTCCACTTTTGCATCCATTACTTCATTTGATCATTCCATTAAGATCATATTGATTTTCTACCACCTATACTCAAGTTTGATACAAAAGTCTTATTATACGATCATGCTCAACTTTCGATTGCTAAACATTGTGTCACATAGTCAACTATCTTTTCCAAAATTCTTAGGTTCATCACATTTTCATCAACAATCTCTAGATTAACTAGATATTTCCAAATGTTTTAAATATGGTACAATATTTACTTCCTCAAGTTTCTACCTCTTAGTGAGTACATCCTTCATTGATGTTCTTAATTACCCTCAAGTCATTTTCTCAAATCTATCAATTCTATGATCCAAAATATCTACATTCAAAACTTCAATAATGTTTTTCTTCCAAGTGATTTTGTAATAATTGTTATCTCAAGTTGATCTTATGGTAGATAAAATTTCCTTGATCTATGAGAACCCATCATTTGACTTCCTTTTATTTCCAACTATTCCAACCAACTCATTCTATTTCATACCTTAAACTTCTATCAATCCATAAGATTTCCAAATTACTATGTATGCTCTTAATCAACAAACAACAAGGCAACCATGATGACATAAAATTTCCTAACATCATAACATATGTTATTCAACTACTAACACAACCTTATACTCAATTATCTCAACTGTGTTTTCATGCCAAAGGTCATATATTCTTGAATGTTTAAGACTCCAAAACCTATTTTAGCAAAAGACATCTTTCATGGTCACATGATCTCAAAGGTAAAAACTAAGTAAGATCTCATAAAATTGATGAACTAATTTTAATTTGTCTATCTATTAAATATGCATATAAAATTTACTTTCCTTTGCAAGGTCTATTCTCTTATTCCACACATTAAATTTACTCAAACTAAAATTACACAACACATAGTATTCTTTCCCTAATTGACATAATACCTATGTTTGGTACACTCTCTGATCTTACTCTCTTGAACATACCATCAGGGGTTCACTATGATCATGATAAGGATGAAATTCAATATGCAACCAAAAGACAACTAATCCAAAAACCAATGATCAAATAATTCATCAATAAACCCAATAAAGCATCAACTGAATACATATCAAATATACAGTGTAACTAGGACTAATCACATATGAAGGGGTGTTACAACACCTTGGGGTATCTTTTCTAGAGTGTTTGACATAGTACCTACAATTTCATGTTTGAAGATAAGGACACAAAACTAGAATACAGAGTCCTATGCAGATTTCATCATATCATCCATAATTCTTATCCATATAGTACCTATCTCGTACACTATAGACATAGAATAATATCTTTCATAATAGATAAGTTAGAATAATTATCAGTCTAATAAATCAAGCATCTCAACCATCTAGGTTCTAATAACAACCATCACTTGTATATCAATAAAATCCCAACTTACAACTTTACTATATAAGTACCCAACTCTTACTCAATAAACTATCATCCGACGAATGTGTCCATTAAGTATGTCATTCTAGGAGATACTCTTTCTCCATCTATCTGGACACCATGTTGATTTTGCAAAAAGAAACTTTACTTATAGATTGTTCATAAATGATATCACCCAAATTTATATTTCTTCTCATGGAATCAATGGGGTACATCCTTTCGACTCATCTGAACTAAAAATATAGTTGACTCAATAGGGAGATGCTCATATAGATATTCTTCATCTATCTCCTTGATAGGATAGTCCAACTATTCTTGTCTCCCAAAGGAATGGTAGACGAGATTTTCGTTATCCTACTCAGCTTGCTTAGCTATTTCTTCTTTCTTGGTTTAGGAGTTGATTCCTTTCTTATTTCATCCTAGAAGCAAAAAACTACCTTCCTCGACCTTATAATTCTCATCTTGAATATCCTGAATTCATTTCATAGTAGGGGGGAAATTTTTCTTCCTTAATCAACCATCGTCCTTCTTCTAGGTTGTTGTCATCAATTAACTTTGAAAAGGCTCTATGCTCCTTTATTTGCAAATTTCATGTGTTAAATATCCAATAGCGCGTTTTTCAAGCACATGACTTCATTCATGAAGCAGACTCATAGGCCCTAGAGTTATAAATTGCGCTCTAATACCAAAATGTAAAGATGTAAATCAAGCTAACTTCAATAATGAGCCGAAATCCTCTTTATTCTTAAATAAACTCATAAATCAGTTACTAAGTCTATTTCATTCCACTTTTACATCCATTACTTCATTTGATCATTCCATTAAGATTGTAATAAACACAAAATTTATGTAAATGATAAAGATTCTTTATTCCATAAATTGATAAAAGTAGTATCTCAATCATACAATACTTATGCATTTCAAGTTGTCGTAAGTTCAATAACAAAATAATACAAAGCAAAGGGTGAGATGCGTTTGTTGATCTACAACCCAAGCTATCACCAATGCAATCTTTAGCATGAAGATGAGAACAAGATTCAGGCACTTATTCCGCCCAACCTTGAAGCTTACGCTTCCCCGAAATTCTTGGTCAATCAAGAATACTTGACCCGGCACGAATTGCTTAGCAAAAGATATTTGAAAGGCAAGATGGAATCTGGTGCATGCCTAGATGATACAAGCATTTTCATTTTTCTACTTCTTTTAAGAAACAAACATTCACTATCATTCAAGGATATGGTAGAGAGGATAAAATAAAAGAATTCCATCTATTTCTATGGATAATTCAAATAATTACTCGGACAAGTATAATGTGATGCACAACAAAATAGATAGTTAGAAAAAACAACTATTCTCTCTATAATCCACATTCGGTACCCGTCCTGGAAGGTAACTTTCCACAAACACAAGCCTATCTAGCTTTGTTCACATAAATCTACAATAAAAATATACAGAAGACAATCTTTCATCTTTTCAATTCTAGCTTCCTATATCTCATAAGATATTAATATAATGTTTATGGAAGACAATATTTCCTTCAATAAATATAGAGAGAACCAATGTTTTGTTCAAAACCAATCATATCAGACAGGAAGCAATCATTCATAGATAAACAAATATACATCTAAAAGAAAACAATCTTTTGCTTCTATCTTTCAAGCAATTTAAAAACAAGATTAAAATATTAAGAAGGTGTAACACATGTATGCATCTTACATATAAATTGGATAAAATGAGTACACATTCTTTTATTCAATTATCCAAGCATTTAAATAGTGTAATCATTAGCATGCATTCCATTTCTTAAGGTTTAGAAATCTAAGTTTTATATCGTTTAAACTCTCTCTATCTTTCCAAGTGTCATGGTTCATTTACCTCTTTTCTCAAAACATCATATTTTGTTTAACACTAATATGTGACTTTTCATGATTTAAAACTTAACACACCAACTTCACTAATTTGCCACAACGACAATCTAATATGATGCAAGTTCATAAAACACCTATCTATAAGGCCTTCAAATGAGACACCTATAACCATCTTCACTTTTCATGCAAGGATCAAATTCGAAAGTGTAAGCCTTTTCTTGTGATATCAAAATAAACATCACTATTTAATAATTCACAATCCTAATATTTCATTTTGTTGTAGTTCAACTTTAGAGTTTCTCTCTCTATCCTCTTACTCTATTCTTATTGGATTGGGTGATCTAAATTCTAAGAATTTCACTAAGTTTTATCAACAAACTTTTATAAATATATCATTATTGCATCTACATTTGCATGATTGTAATTTAAACAATTATCAATGATTCATTTTGCGACTCTAAATATTCCATTAGAATATTTCATAATTCTAAAACTAGATCATTTTTATCTCTTAACCTCTTCAACAAAACATACTAGATTTGAGCCTACCTCAAGAAATGTGATCTAGGTCTATTATGATCTTTGATTACTTCAAATTGTTGGCAATACATCTGGATTCTAATTCCTTCCTTCATGACGCTCTTCTATCTCATGAGCTCTCTATTTCCTAGTCCTTATCCATTCTATATTCTGAAAATTTCACTAATAATAACAAAGCAACTAACACTCATTCAAGAGCCTAACCCCTAAGTTCGACACTAAATCGGAGATGATCATCGTCGATCTTTTACGACTTGGCCGTAAACACATCAAAATATCCTCTATTCCATTCTCTCTAATCTCTTGTTGATCTTCTACGTTCTTGCTCTCCTCTATCTTGCTTCCTCTAACTTGCTTCCTCTAACTTTCTATCCTCCCCCTTTTGTTCCAACTCAATGGTCTATATATATAGTTTTGTCATCTACCCACTTTCCTACTTTCGGGATATCTCTCCTAGTGGTGGACTGATTTTAAATGACACCACTCATGATCTAATTGAATCATAACAATCCTAATCATATTTGAACACCTATGTGTTCACCATGTAAAGTTATTCATTATCCATTTCATGACACCACACCACTAAAGTTGTTAAATTCATAATTATTGATGATGCATGTGGCTTTTGACTCCAATACTAAGTCGACTTAACTAAAAATGATTTCCTTAAAACATGCAAAGTTAACTAAAACTAATTTCTTCTACACTTGTTGATCACAGTGTAAACATTGGTGGGTTTACATGGGCTGGTGAACCATGCTACCTATTAACCATTTCTTATTTGGTAGTTTATGTATTTGCATGTTGTTTGTAGCATAAATAAAATGGAGGAGTGGTAGTCAGTGGTGTCTACTTCCCCTAAACTACGCCTACCTTAATTCAAACTACTTACCTTTAAACTTGCCTACTATCGTATTGGATCTGCTACGTGGTGATTGGGACAGCATTATCCATCAAAGTTTCTACTTGCAATGTGGAGTATGTTTCATTAATAGGGAGGAGGGGTGGTCGGTGGTAATACTGAACCCTCCCTTTAATTAAGGGGGGTGGTCGATATTACTATCGGCCATCCTAGTTATTGTTTTAATAACTTTCTTTAACCCACCACCTTATCATTATTTCAAATTTTTAGTTTTTAATTTATTTATATTTATATATTTAATTAAAGACTTTTCATTAATATATATATTAAACATTAAACTTGTTAACAAATTCTTTAATAACAATTTTCTATAATTAAATATATATATAGAGAGAGAACATGATCGAATTATTGGAACTAATATACGTATCTATATTTATTTAATCTCAAATGATCACATATCGATATAAACAAAATTCATGATATAATCAAATTTCACGATAATTGGATATTTATATTTTAACTATATAGATATATATGTTTATGATTAAAACTTTCTCATATACATATATATATTATATTATTATCCAATTTACAAAAGTAAACTCATAAGTACAATTTTTCATACATTTATACCTATCTGAACAAAAAGAACATATAACCTAGAGTCAATATTCATTTTAGAATCATTTACATATTTTATCTCTTTTAACTATAAAGCATAATATTTCACAATCACTCATACAACTTAGTTTTAATTCAAACACCATTCACATCACGCAATCAATGCACATGCATAATTATTTAAATCAATCTACTACTCATTCCAAATTCATCATTTCAATTTGATCAAACACTCAAATAGGGTCATTTAAATCATCCATTTTTCAAGATGCAAATATAAATCCTAATGTGGTGTGTGAGAGATTCCATCTATCCTAACAAAATACAAGAGCTAAGACAACTCTACCTGAACCATGTTCTTGTCTTCATCATTGTTCACCTGTTCCTGCATTCACTTGCACTCACTCGCTCATTAGCAATGACGATCCCACTTTATCATAAAAATTATTACTGATCATTCAATTGTATATAAATCATTTCAGTACATTCGATCTCCTATTTTATTTCATTAATTGTTCTATTTTCATTTCATTTCCAATTCATTTGCGAAAAATAAACATTATTTTCCTAATTAAATAATTATGCAAAAATAGGGTTCGTGACAGTAGTGGAAAGCATGAACAAAAATATACAAGAGGTAGCTAGAACTATGATGAAAGGAGGAGAATTTCTGGAAGTCTATTGGAGAGAAGAAATTCAGACAACATCCTACACTCGTAACAAAATTCTATATCAGAAGAAATATAGGAAGATATCCTATGAATTTTGGCATGGTATAACTCCGACAATGAAATATTTTAAAGCATTTGGAAGCAAGTGTTGTATTTGGAGAGATGAGGATAATCCTGGAAAATTCCATAACAGATCAGATGAAGTTATATTCTTAGGGTACTCAATAAAGAGCAAGGCATACCAGTGTAACAACAAGAGGCTGAATAATATTGTTGAAAGTGGAAATGGGAAAGTTGATGAAAGCACTTCAAAAGACTCATAGATATTGGTAGGATATGAATTTGATGAGTCTAGTGAAAGGAAAAAGGAAGAGGAAACCAGAAGAGAAGAGAAGAATGTTCAAGATGCTCTGGCATCTACATCCAAGACCCCAAGATATGTTCAGAAGTCTCATTTAGAAGATCATATCATCGGAGATAAGAGTAAAGGTATCATAACAAGAAGCAAAGCATCTCAAGAACAAGTTTTGCTATGTTTACTATTTGAAACTAAGCCAAAGACAGTATAAGAAACTTGTACTGATTAGAATTGGATAAAGACAATGTAGGAAGAGCTGGAGAAAAATCACAAATTGGAATTAGTTTATAGACCGAAAGACAAAAATGTGATCAGAACTAAGTGGGTATTCTAGAACAAATTGGATGAGGATAGAAAGGTAGTAAGAAACAAAGCAAGGTTGGCCTACAAAGGTTATACTCAATTTGAAGACATTGATTTTGATGAAACTTACACACTAGTTGCTCGGATGGAGGCAATTAGGATGTTCTTAGCATTTGCAACATTTAAGGATTTCAAGGTTAATCAAATCGATGTGAAATAAACATTCTTGAATGGAGAATTGAAGGAAGAAGTTTATATTGAACGACCATAAGGTTTCAGTTCAAAAAATTATCCAAACATTATTTGAAGATTGAAGAATGATTTGTGTGGACCGAAACAAACCCCTAGAGCTTGGTATGGAAGGCTAGACAAGTACCTAATTGATCAAGGATTTTAGAAAGGTTCAACTGACAGAAATTTGTATTCCAAGACTAATTCAGGTAAAATCCTGATTGTTGTACTATATATCGATGATATAACCTTTGGAGGAAATGAAGGTATGTGTGGAAGATTTGCTAATGAGATGCAAAAGGAATTTGAGATTTCCATGATTGATGAGATAAATTTATTTCTTGGTTTGCAAGTCAATCAAAATGATAAATGAATTTTCATTTCTCAGTCTAAGTACATTAAAAAGTTCTTAAAGAAGTTTGGGTTGGAGAATTCCAAACTGGCATGTACACCTATGACCACTGAATGCAAGCTAACCAAAGATGATAAACCTCTTAAGGTAGATGCAAGATAGTTCAGGTAAATGATTAGAGGACTGTCATATTTGATTGCTACTAGATCAGATATCATGTATACAGTATGCTTGGCAGATAGATCTCATCAAGAAGCAAAAGAATCACATTTTGTATCAGTAAAAAGGATTTTCAGATATCTTAAAGAAATACAAGAATTTGGTTTGTGGTATCCCAGGAACTTTGATTTTACCTTGACAGCTTATACAAATGGAAACTAGGGAAGAAGTGTTGATGAAAGGAAAAGTACAAGTGGAAGAAAATTATTTTTTCGCTCCTAGTTATTTTCTTGGTCAAGTAAGAAGAAGGACTAAAGCAGAATGCATTAAAACATCTTCGTATTGCACACAAATTTTATGGATGAAGCAAACTCTGAAGGACACTAGTGTGAAGTTTGATGAACCTATCTCATTCATGTGTGATAATACCAATGCAATAAATATTTTAAATAATACAATATAGCATTCTAGAACAAAGAATATATCCATTTGATACCACTTCTTGAGAGAAAAAGTGTTGGATAATGAAGTAAGACTTGATTATGTACCTACAAAGGAACATATTTCAGATATCTTCACTAAGGGATTGTGTAAAGATACTTTTGAGTATTTCTGACAGAAGTCAGGCGTATTACCCCTTTCTAGTTTAAACTAATGTGCATTGGTCCAGTGAGCAGCTTGCATATTATTTTTCTAGTCTAATGCTTGTATGCTTCCTCCTAGGGGGAGCATGAGTGAGTTTCACAAGGGAAGTTTTTGCCACCTTTTTCATTGTTTTCAAAGGGGGAGAGAGAGTGTGATGTGTATTGATATGTTTATCATCTTGATGGATGTTGCCATTAATGAAAAAGAGGGATATTGTTAGCATCATGTTGTCTGTTGTCATTAATGTCAAATCCTATTGTTCAATTATGTCCGGATGTCATATATTGAGTAGAAGTGGAATATAGGTATGCATGTGACGTCGATGGTCGTTTGGTGATTTCCCTAAAGATTTGGCTTCTTAGAAGATGTGTTGCTAATGTTAATGCTAGTTTTGCATATGGCTTGATCCAGATGTCAAGGTGTTGATTCGGAAGTGGAGGTTCTATAATAGAATTTTGTTTTTGAAGATATCCTATGAAGTTTGGCATGGTATAACTCTGACAGTGAAATATTTTAAAGTATTGGGAAGCAAGTGTTGTATTTGGAGAGATGAGGATAATCATGAAAAATTCCATATCAGATCAGATAAAGGGATATTATTAGGGTACTCGATAAGGAGAAAGGCATACCAGTGTAACAACAAGAGGCTAAATAAGGTTGTTGAAAGTGGAAATGTGAAAGTTGATGAAAGCAATTCAAAAGACTTGGAGATATTGGCAAGATATGAATTTGATGAGTCTAGTGAAAGGAAAAAGGAAGAGGAAACCAGAGGAGAAGAGAAGAATGTTCAAGATGCTTTGGGATCTACATCCAAGGCCCCAAGATATGTCTAGAAGAATCATTCAGAAGATCATATCATCAGAGATAAGACTATAAAGGTATCATAACAAGAAGCAAAGCATCTCAAGAACAAGTTCTTCTATGTTCACTATCTGAAAATAAGCCAAAGACAATATAAGAAACTTGTAGTAATCAGAATTGGATAAAGACAATGTAGGAAGAGCTGGAGAAAAATGACACATTGGAATTAGTTGATAGACTAGAAGAAAAAAATGTGATTGGAACTAAGTGGGTATTCTAGAACAAATTGGATGAGGATAGAAAGGTAGTAAGAAACAAAGCAAGGTTGGCCTACAAAGGTTATACTCAGATTGAAGACATTGATTTTGATGAAACTTACACACTAATTGCTCGGATGGAGGCAATTAGGATGTTCTTAGCATTTGCAACATTTAAGGATTTAGAGGTTAATCAAATGGATGTGAAATAAACATTCTTGAATGGAGAGTTGAAAGAAGTTTATATTGAACGACCATAAGGTTTCAGTTTGTAAGATTATCCAAACATTTTTTGAAGATTGAACAAGGATTTGTGTGGACCAAAACAAACCCCTAAAGCTTGGTATGCAAGTCTAGATAAGTACCCAATTGATCAAGGATTTTAGAAAAGTTCAACTGACAGGAATTTGTATTTCAAGACTAATTCAGGTAAAATCTTAATTGTTGTACTATATATTGATGATATAATCTTTGGAGGAAATGAAGGTATGTGTGGAAGATTTGCTAATGAGATGCAAAAGGAATTTGAGATTTCCATGATTGATGAGATAAATTTATTTCTTGGTTTGCAAGTCAATCAAAATGATAAATGAATTTTCATTTCTCAGTCTAAGTACATTAAAAGGTTCTTAAAGAAGTTTGGGTTGGAGAATTCTAAACTGGCGTGTACACCTATAACCACTGGATGCAAGCTAACCAAAGATGATAAACCTCCTAAGGTAGATGCAAGTTAGTACAGGTCAATGATTAGAGGATTGTCATATTTGATTGCTACCAGATCAAATATCATGTATGCAGTATGCTTGGCAGCTAGATCTCATCAAGAAGCAAAAGAATCACATTTTGTATTAGTAAAAAGGTTTTTTAGATATCTTAAAGACATACAAGAATTTGGTTTGTGGTATCGTAGGAACTTTGATTTTACCCTGAGAGCTTATACAGATGGAGACTAGGGCAGAAGTGTTGATGTAAGGAAAAGTACAAGTGGAAGAGAATTCTTTTTTGGCTCCTAGTTAGTTTCTTGATCAAGTAAGAAGCAGGACTAAAGCAGAATGCATTAAAACATCTTCATGTTGCACACAAATTTTATGGATGAAGCAGACTTTGAAGGAAATTAGTGTGAAGTTTGATGAACCTATCTGAGTCATGTGTGATAATACCAATGCAATAAAGATTTTAAATAATCCAGTATAACATTCTAGAACAAAGAATATATCCATTCGATACCACTTCTTGAGAGAGAAAGTGTTGGATACTGAAGTAAGACTTGAATATGTACCTACAAAGGAACATATTTCAGATATCTTCACTAAGGGATTGTGTAAAGATACTTTTGAGTATTTCTGACAGAAGTTAGTCGTATTAGCCCTTTCTAGTTTTAACTAATGTGCATTGGTCCAATGAGCAGCTTGCATATTATTTTTCTAGTCTAATGCTTGTGTGCTTCCTCCTAGGGGGAGCATGAGTGAGTTTCATAGGGGAAGCTTTTGCCACCTTTTTCATTTTTTTCAAAGGGGGAGAGAGAGTGTGATGTGTATTGATATGTTTATCATCTTGATGGATGTTGCCATTAATGAAAAAGTGGGATATTGTTAGCATCATGTTGTCTATTGTCATTAATGTCAAATCCTATTGTTCAATTATGTCTGGATGTGATATATTGAGTAGAAGTGGAATATAGGTATGCATGTGACGTCGATGGTCGTTTGGTGATTTCCCTAAAGATTTGGCTTCTTAGAAGATGTGTTGCTAATGTTAATGCCAGTTTTGCGTATGGCTTGATCCAAATGTCAAGGTGTTGATCCGGAAGTGGAGGTTCTGTAATAGCATTTTGTTTTGTGAACATATCCTATGAAGTTTGGCATGGTATAACTTTGACAGTGAAATATTTTAAAGTATTGGGAAGCAAGTGTTGTATTTGGAGAGATGAGGATAATCATGAAAAATTCCATATCGGATTAGATGAAGGGATATTATTAGGGTACTCGATAAGGAGAAAGGCATACCAGTGTAACAACAAGAGGCTAAATAAGGTTGTTGAAAGTGGAAATGCGAAAGTTGATGAAAGCACTTCAAAAGACTCGGAGATATTGGCGAGATATGAATTTGATGATTCTAGTGAAAGGAAAAAGGAAGAGGAAACCAGAAGAGAAGAGAAGAATGTTCAAGATGCTCTGGGATCTACATCCAAGACCCCAAGATATGTCCAGAAGAATCATTCAGAAGATCATATCATCGGATATAAGACTATAAAGGTTTTATAACAAGAAGCAAAGCATCTCAAGAACAAGTTTTTCTATGTTCACTATCTGAAACTAAGCCAAAGACAATATAAGAAACTTGTAGTAATCAGAATTGGATAAAGACAATGTGGGAAGAGCTGGAGAAAAATGACACATTGGAATTAGTTGAGAGACTGGAAGACAAAAATGTGATTGGAACTAAGTGGGTATTCTAGAACAAATTGGATGAGGATAGAAAGGTAGTAAGAAACAAAGCAAGGTTGGCCTACAAAGGTTATACTCAGATTGAAGACATTGATTTTGATGAAACTTACACACTAATTGCTCGGATGGAGGCAATTAGGATGTTCTTAGCATTTGCAACATTTAAGGATTTAGAGGTTAATCAAATGGATGTGAAATAAACATTCTTGAATGGAGAATTGAAAGAAGTTTATATTGAACGACCATAAGTTTTCAGTTTGAAAGATTATCCAAACATTGTTTGAAGATTGAACAAGGATTTGTGTGGACCAAAACAAACCCCTAGAGCTTGGTATGGAAGTCTAGACAAGTACCTAATTGATCAAGGATTTTAGAAAGGTTCAACTGATAGGAATTTGTATTTCAAGACTAATTCAGGTAAAATCTTGATTGTTGTACTATTTATTGATGATATAATCTTTGGAGGAAATGAAGGTATGTGTGGAAGATTTGCTAATGAGATGCAAAAGGAATTTGAGATTTCCATGATTGATGAGATAAATTTATTTCTTGGTTTGCAAGTCAATCAAAATGATAAATGAATTTTCATTTCTCAGTCTAAGTACATTAAAAGGTTCTTAAAGAAGTTTGGGTTGGAGAATTCCAAACTGGCGTGTACACCTATGACCACTGGATGCAAGCTAACCAAAGATGATAAACCTCCTAAGGTAGATGCAAGTTATTCCAGGTCAATGATTAGAGGATTGTCATATTTGATTGCTACCAGATTAGATATCATGTATGCAGTATGCTTGGCAGCTAGATCTCATCAAGAAGCAAAAGAATCGCATTTTGTATTAGTAAAAAGGATTTTTAGATATCTTAAAGACATACAAGAATTTGGTTTGTGGTATCCCAGGAGCTTTGATTTTACCCTGATAGCTTATACAGATGGAAACTAGGGCAGAAGTGTTGATGTAAGGAAAAGTACAAGTGGAAGAGAATTCTTTTTTGGCTCCTAGTTAGTTTCTTGATCAAGTAAGAAGCAGGACTAAAGCAGAATGCATTAAAACATCTTCATGTTGCACACAAATTTTATGGATGAAGCAGACTCTGAAGGACATTAGTGTGAAGTTTGATGAACCTATCTGAGTCATGTGTGATAATACCAATGTAATAAAGATTTTAAATAATCTAGTATAACATTTTAAAACAAAGAATATATCCATTCGATACCACTTCTTGAGAAAAAAAGTCTTGGATAGTGAAGTAAGCCTTGAATATGTACCTACAAAGGAACACATTTTAGATATCTTCACTAAGGCATTGTGTAAAGATACTTTTGAGTATTTCCAACAAAAGTTATGGGTATTACCTTTTTCTAGTTTAAACTAATGTGCATTGGTCTATTGAGAAGCTTGCATATTATTTTTCTAGACTAATGCTTGTGTGCTTCCTCTTAGGGGGAGCATGAGTGAGTTTCATAGGGGGAGTTTTTGCCACCTTTGTCATTGTTTTCAAAGGGGGAGAGAGAGTGTGATGTGTATTGATATGTTTATCATCTTGATGGATGTTGCCATTATTGAAAAAGTGGGATATTGTTAGCATCATGTTGTCTGTTGTCATTGATGTCAAATCCTATTGTTCAATTAGCTCCGGATGTGATATATTGAGCAGAAGTGGAATATAGGTATGCATGTGACGTCGATGGTCATTTGGTGATTTCCTTGAAGATTTGGCTTCTCAGAAGATTTGTTGCTAATGTTAATGCTATTTTTGTGTCCGGCTTGATTCGGATGTTGAGGTGTTGATCTGGAAGTGGAGGTTCTGTAATAGCATTTTGCTTTGGGTTCAACATTGGCGATGTATGTAATGTGTTGTTGTGTTCGATGAAGAGTGTTGTAATATGGTCTACTTCTCATTCCTTGTCAGCACTAGAATGTTTAGTAGTGACCTATTTTAGATCTTTGTCCTAGCTAAATTTGAAGATTATGTTTTCTCTGAGATAGTATATGTATGTGTATGATCTGGATGAGTTAGTGTGACATTTGTGTGAATGGCTAATTTTGCAAAAGATATACAATATTAAAAGAATCCAGTTGTTGTTGTGAAGTGTGTTACGAATAGTTACCAAAAGTGGTTCTAGTAGTGCAGATTGTGTTTCAATGGTGGATTTTCTTTTCTATCTTTCTTTCTTCGGCAGTGAGCCCTTTGATAGTGAGCCCTTTCTGAGTAGTGAGCCCTCTTGTAGTGAGGATTTTGGCAGTGAGCCATCATTTGTAAAAATCACCTTATCGGTGTTTTCATATTGATAATTAAAATTCTCTGTGGTTTTTCCCTTCTTGGGTTTTCCATATAAATCTCATTGTTCATTGTGTCTAATTTATGTGCATGTGTTGTGATGGTTTACTTGATTAATATTGTTAATTATTCTAGATCTGTGATTTTTTTTAAAGAGATTTTATTTGTCAACTAATTCATCTGTAAAGACGTAAATAGTGCTAACTTCAATAATAGCCAAAATACTCTTTATTCTTAAATAAACTCTTAAATCAATTAATAAATCTATTTCATTCCACTTTTCCATCCATAGCTTCATTTGATCATTCCATTTAAATAGTAATAAACATGAAATTTCTATAAAAGATAACGATTCTTCATTCAATAAATCGATAAAAGTAGTATCTCAATCATACAATACGTAACCTTTTCAAGTTGCCATAGGTTCAATAATAAATAATACAAAGTAAAGGGTGAGATGCGTTTGTTGATCTGCAACTCAAGCTATCATCAATGCAATCTTTAGCATGAAGACGAGAACAAGATTTAGGTGCTTTTTCTGCCCAACCTTGAATCTTATGCTTCCCCGAAATTCTTAGTCAATCAAGAATACCCAACCCTACACGAATTGCTTAGCAAAAGAATTTGAAAGACAAGAGGGAATTTGATGCATGCCTAGATGATACAAGCATTTTCATTTTTCTAATTCTTTTAAGAAACAAGCATTATCAATCAAGGATATGGTAGAGAGCATAAATAAAAGAATTTCATCTATTTCAATGGTTTATTCAATTTGATTACTCAACCAAGTATAATGCCATGCATGGCAAAAATAAATAGTTTGGAAAAAACAACTATTCTCTCTAAGACTCCATATTCGGCACCCGTCCTGGAAGGTAACTTTCCATACACAAGCCTATCTAACTTTGTTCACATAAATCTAGAACAAATATATACAGAACAATCTTTTGCCTTTTCAATTCTAGCTTCCTATATCTTATAAGATAATAATATAATGTTTAAGAAGACAATCTTTCATTTAATAGAAATTGAAAAAATCAATCTTTTATTACAACCAATCCTATCTGACAGGAAGCAATCTTTCATGGATAAACAAATATACGTCTAAAAGAAAACAATCTTTCACTTCTATCTTTCAAGCAATTTCAAGACAAGAATTAAATATTAAGAAGGTGTAACACATGTATGTATCTTTACATAGAAATTGAATAAAATGAACACGCATTCTTTTATTCAATTATCAAAACATTTAAATAACGTAATTATTAACGTGCATTCCATTTCTTATGGTTTAGAATTCTAAGTTTATATCGTCTAAGCTCTCTATCTTCCCATGTGTCTTGGTTCATTTACCTCTTTTCTCAAAGCATCATATTTAGTTTAATACTAATATGTGACTTTTCATGATTTAAATACTCAACTCACCGATTTTACTAATTTACCAAAACAATAATCTAACACGATGAAAATTCATAAAGCACCTATCTATATGGCCTTTTGGTGAGACACCTGATAACCATCTTTTCACTCCATGCAAGGATCTAATTTGAAAGTGCAAGTCTTTTCTTTATGATATCAAAATAAACTTCACTATTTAATAAGTCACAATCCTAATATTTCATCTTCTCCATAGTTGAATTTCAGAGTCTCTCTCTCTAACCTCTTACTATGTTCCTAGAGGATTTGGTGATCTAATTTCTATGAATTTCACTTATGTTTATCAGCAATTTTTAAGAACATATTTCATTATTGCATCTATATTTACATGATCGTATTTTAAAACAATTAAAAATGGTTCATATCGCAATTCTAACCCTTCCATTAGAATATTGCATAAATCTAAAACTAGATCATTCTTTATCTCTTAAATATTTACAACAAAACATGCTAGATTTGAGCCTACGTCAAGAAACATGATCCATGTCTATTATGATCCCTAATAACTTCATATTGTCTATAATACGTCAAGATTCCAATGCTTTCCACCTCGACACTCTTCTATCTCACGAGATCTCTATTCCTAGTTATTATCCTTTCTATTTTCTGAGAATTTTTCTAATAATAATAGAACAACTAACACTCGTGCAAGAGCCTAACCCTTAAATTCAATGCTAAATCGAAGATGGTCATCATTGATCTTTTACGACTTAATCGTAAACATGGCTAAATCTCCACTACTTTTCTCTTCTACATTCCATTCTCTAATCCTTTGATGCATCTATGTTCCTCTTCTCTTCCAACTAAATGGTCTATATATAATGATCCAATCTACCTTCTTTCTCTATGATTCTCAGTCTGTCACTCTTCTAATATCACTGTTTTCTATAACATTTCTATTCTCTACATATATTTCCTCCTTCTATCTTCTTGTATCTCTACACCGTGCTTATGCTGCTATTGATCCTAATATCGTGCTATTTTTTCTGCTATTCTTTTGGCTTTCATTCATTGCTATAACTATCTTTGACGCCACATCTATTACTTGTAAAATAGTTTTAGTTTCAAATGGTTTAGAACTCATCAAGGTATGTCTACATGTTGCTAAGCTCTATAACTAACAAACAAACCTAATTATTATTTCCCTCCATGTCGAACTATCTTCTTTGACTTAACTAATGTTTACCTAAGAACAAGTGTTCAATATATAATGCAAATTGTGGTCTCGGTTGTTTGGATGGAGCAGTTACAAGATTATCGACTTCCTTTACCTATTGATAGCATGCAGATTTTAATTTGCTTTTGAACACTTTAGTGTTAAGTGCAGGTTCATTGCCATAGTTGCCACATCTCTAACAGGTTTGACTATGCCAATGGGTATCGACCTGCCAACCCAAGTCTTTCATTTCACTATGAGTGGTGGTGCCAGGAATACCACTTTTCATTGCTTCCTCTATCGTTTACTAGCAATCGTGGTGCCAAGTCGACCACCCTCATCGACTTCTTTCTAACAGTTGTTGACTTAAGACTTAAACCCCCCACCTTTTGATAATATATATATAAATGACAATTTACATATTTAATAAAAAACAATAATAATATATTTATAATATGGTTTTATTACATTTTAAAATAAAAGTAAACCTAGTTAAAACATTAGGATATATAATAAATTAATTTTATATTTATATTAAACATCTGATTATTTATTTCTATTTGTAAAAAGGTTTTAAAATAATTATGATATACATATATATATATATATATATATAATCCTAAATCATATGCAAGCATATTTAAAAACACAATATTTCATATTGAAAAGATTATCTAATCACTTTAAAATAAGACATAAATTATAAAACAATTATCGAAATTACATGCATATGAATTCAATATAATTGTAAACACGTCAATCATAAATAAAATTTACATTTGCATTCTCTTATGCTAGAGACACTAAATCGTCTTTAATAACAACGTTAAGTTGATGTATTTCAAAACTCTAAATATTTAGCTAATTTTCACTCATGTAACTTGGATTTAATTCAATCACCGCTCAAATCATGCAATTCAATGCACATGTATAAACATTTAAATCAATCTACTACTCATTCCAAATTCATCATTCCAATTTAAACAAACATTCAAATAAGGTCATTTAAATCATCCATCATTACAAGATGCAAATTATAAATCCTAATGTGGTGTGTGAGAGATTCCCTCTATTCTAATGAAATCCAAGAGCTAAGACAACTCTACTTGAACCGTGTTCTCGCCTTCATCTATGTTCAGCAGTTCCTGCATTCACTTGCACTCAGTTGCTTATTAGCAATGACAATCCCAATTTTGTAATAAAAATTATTATTGATCATTTGATTGTATATAAATCATTCCAGTGCATTCGATCTCATACTTATTTCATTGACAATTCCAATTTCATTTCATTTGCGAATTAAATAATTATGGAAAAATAGGGTTCGTGACATCATCTTCCCTCTCAATTGCCTAGATATTCAACAAAAACTGCAAACCTCCCTTTGGGAACTCAAACAAATCACTTTGTCGAGGCTTATGCATCCTACATTGGGCTCCAGTCGGCTATTTCTAATTGTGCTAAGAAGGTTCGGCTTGAATGTGACTCTTTAAATATTATAAATTGTTTAAAAGGCATTCAATCTCTGAGTTGGACTATTAAGAGCCTGAATTTAGATAGCGTAAATATGCTTAATACCTTTGAACAATATCATATATCTCATGTTTTTCAGGATGGTTAGAAGGTCGCTGATAGATTTGCTAATATTGGTGTTGGGCAACCTAATGTCAGACAGTGGGGGTTAATGATTTCACCCTCGTTGATATCAAATTGTTATTAGATGAAGATAAAAAATCTATTTAAGTGGATGGATTTTTGGTGAATGATAACCTTCCTCTTTGGACTAATGTGAAGGGAATTAAAGACATCTCTTTTCCCCATTATGGCATGTGAAGGCAGAGTGTCTTTGTACAGAGAGATTGGCATGTTTTATTCTATTCATTTCATTTTCTGGGTGTTCTTTGCTTCATCTTTCATAGGTCTTTGTGCATTACGGGTGGAGACAGAAATAGGGTTGAGCCTAATTCATAACATAAATGGAAAGAAAAGAGTCAAGTTTGCAATGAATTATCTCTGGGTGGCTTTACACCCTATATGAAGAAGTTTCACGGATGTGATACTCTAGTTACTAATTCCTTTATTGAAGGTTGGAATGAGGGTGTCCTCAAAGTGTATGGGTTTGAGATTATTATCACTAAAGACCTCATTACTTAGATCTCTAATATGCAAGTGGAAGGTAGGAATATTTTTAGAGATTGAAAATTATCTAATGAGGCGATGAACATTTTCTTCAAAGAAAAGGGAGCAAGACAAGGTGTCGAGAACTAGGATGAGGTTTATGATACAAATACCATCAAACTACTATGGGCGGATGTAGCTAAGGTAGTTATGCATTATCTTACTCTTGGTGGTCATTTCTCTAGTCTTTTCACCTACCATTTTACGATTCTGAATCATTTTTGCAATGACAAATATCTTTGTTCACCTTTTTATCTTTCCTCGTCTTTGCATCATGGCCAAAGAACCATGGTAAAAAACCCTTTGTGTTGGTCTTCCATGAGGGCCTTATCCTTCTTATTATGGAACATATGAAGGCTATTTATATTAAAAAGGATCCTCCTCCTAAAGAGGGTATCCATTATGTTGAGAATGTCCATCTCCATTTTTCTATTTTTATAACTGACTGTGAAGATGCTCCTTTAAATGAGGATGCTTGTCTCCATTTGGGCAAAAGGAAACAACCTAAACAGGATAAGTCAACCCCAAATTGGCCTCATGGATTTGAAATGGATGATGGGGATTCTAATTATACTCCATCTAATGGGTATGTTCTAAATTCTTTCAACCCTAGCTCTGAAGTTAGGGGCAAGAGAAAGGTAGGGGAGACTTCTTATTTGATAGCTAAAGGGAAGAAGAAAAGACCTCTTTTGTCCCACTTGGTCAGAGGGGACAAGATGTCCTTTCTTACTTTCTATGCAAAGAAGAGGATGCTAATAAAAAAGATAACAGGGGACCCTGGTTTCGATCCCCCATCTATGGACCTACTAGTTATATGATACCCCATTTGTGAACCTCCCTGGTATATATATTGACATCCCGATCTTGAGAATGCTAAAATAACCCCTAATTTGAAAAGGGTTCTTATGTTACAAAAATAGGGGATATGATAAAAATGATCATGGATATCCATAATGGCCAATCTGACCTTTTCATGTGGTTGGTCTTGAAAGTGTATGCCTTAAAGGAAAGGGTTAATTTCTTCATGGACAAGTTAGACATCACCTCACCCCAAAACATCCTCACCGCAGAACATCCAAAGTTCAATAGTAGATTTTGATGAATAACAAATTATAAATTGAACCAGTTAACATGTGGATACCAATATATTTATGGAGAACCTCACATTATTTAAACATCGCCTCAGCCAAGAACATCAAAAGATGAATAGTAGATTTTGATAAATAGTAAAATATGAATTGTCACGTTATTCACACGTTCAAACAGCTCGTGCGCTAACTAGCAGGAGTTTTCTAGTTTACTTATCCCGCGAAACATCCGCTTCCCCAAAATAATAGAACAGCACAGACAGAGGAGAAGCTCAGGCTTGGGGAATCAGCAGCAGCCGTCCAATTCAAAGGATGTCATTGATGCTCTGTTGGATATGCAGGCCGCCGATTCCATCACTATCACAGATGATCACATTAAGGCCATTGTATTTGTAAGTATAAGTATTTCATAGTGTAGTTCTTAATTATTAATTAGTATAGATATTTTAAATACATTTATCTAATAATGTTAATCATTATTAAGAATAAGTAGATGCTTTGAGATTGATATCTCTTCACATCTTTTAGATAGGTGTTTTTAAGATATGTATGTTAGTATTAACATATATAGTGTTAATTTATTTATTTAAGATAAAAGCTAGGAATTTTTGTGCATGTCATTGTAGAGTGAACCCATTGTAAATGTTCTTAATATTTAACTTTTTACAGAATGTTTTTGCGGGTGGAATGGAAACGATGTCCACTACAATGGAGTGGACAATGAGCTCGTTGATCCAAAATCCTCATGTGCTGAAGAAATTGCAAGCGGAAGTTGAAGCCATAGTAGGCAAAGAGAGGGTCGTACAAGAAAGTGAACTCAAAGGTATGGAATATCTTTTGTGTGTGGTGAATGAGACAGTAAGATTATATCCGGCAGTGCCATTGCTAATCCCACATGAGTCAACAGAAGATTGCATTATTGATGGGTACTTCATTCCTAAGAAGAGCAGGGCTTTTGTCAACGGTTGGGCTTTGGGAAGAGATCCCAAAGTGTGGAAGGATCCATTGGAATTCAAGCCTGAAAGGTTTATGGGTAGAGATATTGATTTTATTAAAGGGAAGGAATATTTTGATGTGGTTCCCTTCGGTGCAGGAAGGAGGGCATGCCCCGGGATTAGCATGTCCTTTTCCATGATGACTTTTACCATAGCTCAACTAGTGCATTGCTTTGATTGGAGAGTCGAAGGGGAATTAGATATGAGTGAATGCAATGGAGCCTCCTTACCTAGAAAACATGATATTCTTGCCATTCCATCATTGAGAGTGCCTACCTGCCCATGATCTTGCTTCAATAAACTAAGAATACTTTTTGGTATCTCTTAAACATTAAACATTTTCAAATTTGTTGAATTAGTGTACTTAAAAGTTTGATTGAGGAGAAAATTAACTATCAGTTCGCAAGTTCTCTAATAATGCCCATAAACACCAAACCATTTTGAACAAAATTATTGTATGTATCAAAATAATAATTCAATACCAAAGTGGACATGCACAACTTCTTTGGGTCATGCACAAGATTTAAAGTCATTGAGTCATAGATGTAAATACCAATTGCTTTTTTTAAACAGGTCTAATTTAATTTGTTGTGCGAAATTGAAATTCATTTGGCGTATTTTATGGCTGAACAAGGTCATAATAAAAAAATTCAAACATAATAGTCTTAGTTTATATGTTGTGCTAGATAATTAACAATAAGATAAACAATATTTTGGTAAATTCAAAGATGTTTGGAGAAATATTCAAGTAGACCCCCAAGGCACATTATTATCTGAGTAAAAAATAGTTGAAGTGGAAAATCTTTTAATTTGTCTAATGTTTCATTACTTTTGTACTTTTGATAAATTGTTTGCTAACTAATATGTGTGATAAAGAAGAAAAATACCCAAATCAAATTAACCTATTGTGAGTGTAAATTTAGAAATCCACAAATCACCTATACGATTCTTTCCTAAAATTCCTATAAGATCGACAGTTCTTAAGATCTCTGAGTCGGTGGTCAATGAAGGAGATAAAGTCATAAGATTGAAATCTCATGTACTTCTAGTTCTGCTAGACCATGGTGGGTGTACCTATACAATGTCTTTTAGATCTACAACAAGTTATAAACACACATTTTTCTAATGAGATGGTTCTCAATAAAATTCAACCAAGGAAAGTATACATTCACCTCAATTTGAATCCATTCTTGGTTATTTAAGCATCATTCAATGTTGGCATTGTGTTGTCATTGATAACAACTAGTATAGGATGGCAACTAGTATGGGATATTGACGAGAAGTGTTGTCATTCATGCATACCGGAAATGGTTTCATTGATGTCAACTAGCAAAGCAGGTCACCGGTATGTGTTTGGATGTTTGGATGTGGATCAGCAGGACTCCCACCATATAAAGATGCAGTCAGCAAATGATGAGAAGACTCACTGAGAGTGTGCCCAAGTAGATCATTTGTGTATGTTTGAAGATATGCTTGCTCAAACAGGGAAGCCATATTGGGGAAATGTCAGATGCAGATGACAAGGATCCAGTCCCACCGGTAAGTGGAGCTTATCTCCCATTATGCATGGAATCCATCTTACTCCTCCGAGATAAGACAAAAGAGTAGATGGAAGCTAGGTTGCAGGCTCTCATCGAATGAACCGATGGAACACTAAGTTGCCTTAGGTGCATGAAATAAGAGATGTGCACCCGATCAACAAGGGTAGACATTATTATGTGAAAATGTAATAGTTGAAATGACAAATCTTTTGAATTTTCTAATGTTTCATTACTTTGTACTTTTAATAAATTATTTGATAACTTATATGTGTGATAAAAGAAAAAATTACCCAAATCAAATTAACATATTGTTAGTGTAAATTTAGTAATCCCAAGTTTGTGGAATTCAGCGTTTTAATATGGAAATTCTTCACGTTGCAAGAGCATTCACATTTGAGTCAAAAATACATTTCTAGTTACGTGACTAATAGCGGCTATCGAGCATAGTTATGCAAAATCAATGGCATGTGAAAAGTACAAGAGTTTTTGTTTCTCCATTGATGTCAGACGCATTAACCACATTGGAGATGATATCTACAGTTTTGTTTATTATTTGCACATATTGGAAAAGGCGTCGCTGCTACATTTATTATATGAAGACTTCTATAATTTTTGAAAGCTATCTTATTTTATATTACTTAACAGCAAGGATTATACATAAATGTCTGCACAACGTGGGAATATAAAGTAGCAGATTGGTAATTTCAAAGATAAAATTTGAAATCATGGGGTGACCAAATCGTGGAGGGCGTGAAAATTGATGAGCAAAGAAAAATCAGTGGCACGTGAAAAGTTGCGATTCCTATTTATTAGTTTGCAGCAAGATGGAAAAGTTAGTCTTTTCTGTTCTATAAAAGTCTCTGTTCTACAAATGGATGACATAAACAAAATGGAAATGTGTAGTTTGATGAGAAGTGTATAGATGTAAAGAAAGCTATCAAGCATCATGTGAATTACTTTTTTTTTTCGTTACGATGGATTCAAAATGTCGAAGAAACAAATTCACACATTTTATATTAGACGCCATGCATAATAACAACATGGATTGGAAATCATATGACTACAAGCTAGCAAGCAGTCAAGTAAAGAAAAGGAGATCGTACAATTAAAAAAAAAGTTATTCATGTCTATGAGGATACAAGAATTGATACATATGGGGAATATTAATCTAAATATTTTTTTGAGGGAACCATAATCAAGAGAAATGCCAAATAAATAATAGCTTTATAACTACTCAATGGTTTGAGTATGCAAAGAATTTGTATGAGCAAGTCTACTCAACAATTGAAGTGTCTCCAAGGATAAACACAATAAAGAAACTTTTCATGTTTCAAGTGAAAGAATCAAGAGATTGGTGCAGCAAAGAGTAACAACATACTCGAAATTCAGGCTGAATATCCAAGATGGCAGATGAAAATCCTTGCTCCACACATTTCTAAAATAGTCAATACTATCCTTCATAATGGGTTCCCAAAAGATTGGACCACCTTAATCAATTCTTTATTTTTTAACAAAGCTATTCGGAAGCATGGTGGAATATAGAATTAGCAAATGGGAAAAAGACAAAAGAATAGAGGAAAAGGGTATGCAGATCTTAAACCAATGCATTGAAAAATCAATCATGGTATCACTTTAAGGCATATGATTGAATATAATTGAGATGGAAAAGAGGATTCTTATTGTTGTTTTACCGACATCAAAAAGGATTTAGACATAGTTGCTACACACAAGTTATGGTGTAGATTGAATGATCTTGACATTCTAGTGTAATTTAGAATAGTTGTACATAAGCTTTGTGATAAGGCTTATGTAAAAATTATAACTCAAGAAGCTATTTAAAGAGTTTCATGAGTAACACTGGGTTAAACAAGGATGCACTTTATCCCCTACTCTCTTTTGCTTTTATATCAACAAACTTGGGGATTGGTTAAATGTGAAAGGGTGGGATGATTCCATCTTCGCAGAGTATGTTGTCAAGCATTTGTTGGACATTGATGATCTTATTTTGATTGTAAAATATTTGCAAGGGTTGCACACACATTTGCCATCTCTTGTGCACTTTTTCAAAGATTTGAGTAAGCAAGTCAATATTACCGAGAACAAGATCATGATCTTCTATAGCAAAAGAAAAAATAATTAGTTTCCTTTATTTTGAAGGTAGTATCCTAGTGAAAGTAATAGAGAATAATTTCAACAAGAAGGATATTTAGAAACCTTGTACAAGGCAAATAAACTTAGGTGGTTGGAGGGAACCTTTTACACTTCAAAATTATAGATGTGAAGAGGTGGACCTATGAGATTAAAAAAGTAATTAAATTTTGTTTGGTTTATTAGTAATTTAGATAATGCTTTACATGTTTATTAGTATCTATGGTGCATCTTTTAAGATATTTGAAAAACGTTGAGCATGTAGAGACAAATCATTGGCCCAATGTTGTTTCTAAAGATGTGTTGGTGAAAGAAAAAAGACTTGGATGAAGATAAATTGTTGGTGGATAAAAAAGTGGTAAAGTTACTTGAATTTTTGTCCCAACAATAGTAAAGAAATCAAAGGCTTTATTGCTGAATTTTTTTGCAATGTTATGTGGGAAATAAATTTTGAAGAAAGAGGTATTACTATGAAACATTTAAACACAACATGGAGAGTGAGAAAAATGCCTAAATAGGGGTCAATATATGATGGAGATCAAATGTTCTCATTCTGTATTCAATGAATCACCTACATCTCTTTAGTGTGAACTAACGAGCTATAAAAATACAAAATAAGTCTATGAAGACAATATTTTTTTATTGTGCATATGGAAAGCTTATTATTTTATTTGCAAATAATACTATAATATTAAGATCAGCTATATAAATAGTTTATTAGTGACTTCTTTCCAAGATTTATTCAACAAAGATTGGGCAAAGAAAGTGGAAGAACTCACTATTAAATTAAATTGCAAAAATATGAAGCTTCCTATCCTTCACTTCATAAATATAAAATATCTTCTAATGTAGTTTAAATTTTGACAATCGATCAAAATTTTCGTGTAGTAACTATGGTACCTAGAGCTTGATCGACCAAGGTAAATAAATTTTGAGCCAACACATGAAAAGATATATTTAAAAATCCAACTAGTTCCCAATGTTGTATTTAACCTTACCCCATGTCGTATTTATTTTCTATCAAAGTTATGAAGAGAATGCATGGGCACTATAATAAAAAATGAGTTTCTGTAATCAAACATGAAATGTGAGATTATATTCTCTTCTACACACTTGACTATCAATGAGAAAATTATGTTCAACTCCCTTAATGTAAAGGACATCCTTTGCCTTTTATTTTCCATCAATAATTATAGTTCTTTTTCCACATATTTGTGTAAATCCTTCATGACCAGACCTTACTGATCCTCCATTTCACTCTTAAGGATAATTAATTTTCTCTTATCATTAGTCATGTGATTAGAACATCTACTATCAATTACCCAAGCATTTGGTTCCTATTTGGCATGGAAAGCAGTCCACACAATTATTGATTTTTCACTATTCTTAGTTTGTGCATTATTGAATTCCTTACATTTATAAGCATTACTCATTTTAGGGAGATGAGGTTTTAATAGTCCATGCTAAATTCATATATTATTCATTTGGATTCAGCTGTGTAGACCTTTCTTTCATCAACATTTCAAATTGCGCTTTGTGATTCATCATTAAGATGATAGAGCTGCATAACTAAAGATGAATCGAATCACACTCTCTGTGGTGCAGTCATGGTTAGGAGGGAACTCAATGAGAACTATCTGGACTATGCAACAAGAGTAAAACACAATGAAAACAAGACAAGATGATGTAGGAAATGCAAAACTGATTGAATTATATCATAAAAATCAATTACAATCTATCGGCAACATATAGGCTACAAGATTCAGCTCATTTTCTTGAGCACATACATGCTCTAATTACAGTATTGGTCAACTTTGGACCTCGTAATCTCAAGATAGATCTTCTATGTTCTGAAAACTTGATTCTACAAGATAATTACATTGATTTATATGATCTAGAGGGATCCGCGTTAGTCCAAGAAAAATCAAATACCGATGAACAAAAATGGAATGTGTAAAACCACCAGGTCGGCCTCCGCCAAAGAAAATCCTCTAGAAAATCCAAATGATGAAGTGCGGACCAAAGGGAAGGTTGGCCACACGCCAAGGAACATTGCATCAATGAACTGAAGCTCTACAAGCTAAATAAAAGATTTTCAAAGATTCACCAAAAGCCAAAATAGGTCCAAGAAGTTACAGTGTTCTAAGTCAGAAAACTATCTTGGATTTTGAAAGCGACAATTTCCCAAAACAAGATCCAAACATCATGCGGACTTAGGGTAAGGGAGATAATCACGTCTAGAAGAAAAATCTAGCTCCACAAGATCTGGTCAACAAATATAAGAAAACGCAACAAGAAATGTTGAAACTGCAAAACAAAAAACAAACTAAAAATAATTATTTTTGGTTGATGCAAGATTCCCAAGAACCGAGGATGCTCTTGCATCAGACGTCCAAGGTTGTTGAAAAAGTGAGTCCCTCACTTTGCTAGGGTCAGAGGAAAACCAAGATGGTGTACATCTTCCTGAGAAATCCATGATGAATCTTTAACTGGTATGTCCTTCCACTTAACAAGATACTCTTTGTAATGACTGCTCGGAGTGCTACGACCAATCCTACCATCCAAAATGTTTTCAATCTAATCTAGTTCCTTCTAGGGCATCTACTTCTCCAAGTTTGCAATATTTTTTTCACTGGATTTTGATTCATGATACTGATGTAGATCTACAATTTTGAATATAGGTGATATACTACCCTAACTATCTAATAACTCCACTTCATATGCATTTTGGGAACTAAATTTCCTCGAGATCTTACAAGGTCCAAACATTCTCTTCTGCAACTTGTTATATGTTCCAACTAGAAATCTTTGTTTTCTTATGTACACCATCACTTCATTGCTAACTTCAAATTCCTTATGTCTTCTCTTCTCATTTACTTTCTCCTTATACTTGTTGTTTATATCCTCCAATTGTCAGTTAACCTTAACATGTAAGGCCTTCATATGATTTTTAAATTATTCTCCTTCTACACTTCTCTCATCTTCATTACTGATATCTCTCAATTTTGATATACCTCTAGGGTGTACTCTGGTAACAATCTCAAAAGGTGTTCTTTTGGTACTCCTATTTACTAAATTATTGTAGGCAAACTTGGCTTGTGCAAGAATAAAATCCCAACTTCCATTCTTCTCTCCAACTAAGCATCTCAACAAATTGACCAAAATCTAGTTTACTTCCTCTATCTATCCATCAGTCCTATGCATGGAGAGTAGAACTAAATTTCAAATTCATCTTCATCTTGTTCCAAAGTGTCCTCCAAAAATAACAAACAAACTTAGTGTCTCTATCTAAAACTATGCTCTTAGGTAATCCATGCAATCTCACTACCTCCTTGAAAAATAACTCAGCTACATGCACTCCATCTGATATCTTCTTACAAGTTATTAAATGAGCCATCTTTGAGAATCTATCCATGACTACAAATATAAAATCATTTCATCTCTGTGTCTGAGCTAATCCGAGTATGAAATCCATGCTTATGTCCTCCCAAGGTTTCTCTAGACTTGTCAAAGACTTATACAATCTCACATTTTGATTACTACCTTTTGCATCCTAACAAACTCTACAACTCTACACAGATCTCTTGACATCCTTATGAATATGAGGCCAAAAGTAATATTCACTCACCAATGCCATTGTTTTGTCAATGCCAAAGTGTCTGGCTAATTCTTCACTATGCTTCTCCTTTATCAAATTCTCCCTCATAGAACACTTAGGTATACATAATTGAACTCCTCTAAATAACATATCATCCTGAATGAAATAATCCAACCACTTACACCTATCCACCATAACCGATTCTCCACATTCTTTCCAAGGTTCTGCAAAATTTGGGTCATTATCATACAAGGCCTTCCACTCCTCAAATCGTAACATTGTCACTCTCATCTCTATCTGTAAATTCGTCCTTCTACTCAATGCATTAACAACTTGTTTGACTTTCCACTTCTATGCTTCAACACAAAGGTGTAACTCTGGAAGAACTCTACCCACCTCATATGTCTTTGATTTGACTTACTCTAACTATTCAAATACTGCAAATATTGATGATTGGTATACAACACAAAATCCTTAGGAAACAAGTAATGTCTCCACTTCTTCAAGGCTTAAACTATGGCATCAAATTCCTGATCATACACTGAATATCTCCTTCTTGCATCATTCAATTTTTCACTAAAATAATCTATCTCTCTTCCTTCTTGACTCAACATGACTCCAATTGCATTTCCACTTGCATCAAAGTCCACTTGAAATACTTTGCTAAAATCTTGTAAAGCTAACACAGGCTGCTCAGTCACCTTCTGCTTCACCAATTCAAAACTCTTATTTTCTCTAATTGTCCATTTGAAATCCTTCATATCGCCTCTCGTTACCTCAGTCATAGGGCTACAAACTGAACTGAAATTTCCGATAAACTTCCAGTAGAAACTAGCCAATCCATGAAATGTTACCCCACCAATTCTTTCCAATGTAGGTCATTCCACAATCACTTTTACCTTCTTAGGGTCCATCTTCAATCCACCCGCAGATATTACAAATCCCAAATAGACTAATGCTTCCTTCATGAAACTACACTTCTTAATATTTATTTTCAACTTCTTTTCTCTCAATCTCTACAAAACTTATCTCAGATGCAACATATGTTCTTTCTTTGACTTACTAAAAACTAAAATGTCATCCAAATATACGATAACAAACTTAGCCAATAAATTTTTTAATACCTCATTCATCAATCTCATGAAAGTACTTGGTCCTTTAGTCAACCCAAAAGGCATCACCAACCATTCATACAATCCTTCATTTGTCTTGAATGTTGTCTTCCATTCATCTCCTTCTCTAATCCTGATATGATGATATCAACTCTTCAAGTCTATCTCTGTGTTGTATTTGTATCCACTCAAACAATCTATTATGCCATCCATCTTATGAAAAGAAAACTACTACTTCATTGTGATCTTGTTTATTGCTCTGGAATCGGTACACATCCTCCATTCTCCATTCTTCTTAGGTGCTAACACCACTAGTACTGCACAAGGACTCATACTCTAATCAAACCTTTCTCCAACAATTCCATAACTTGGCTATTCAACTCTTCATTTTATGTCAGTGCCATCTGATGTGCTGCTTTGTTAGGCAAACTAGCTCTCGGAATTAGGTCCATGCAATGATTGATACTTCTTATAGATGGTAATCCATCAGGAACATTATCTAAAATGATGTCTTCATACTCTGTCAACACCTCCTTTATCTCCTCTAGTTGTTCTTCTTCATTCTTTAGATACTCAGTCTTCTTAGGAACTAAAGAAAAACACACATTCTCTTGTCTCATTCCATCCAAGAATTTACTTCCATCAACCAAACAAATTCTAACATTGGTACAGAATTCACTTTTCAAGGGCTCATCCATGGGTAATAAGGTTTACTTCATCCCATTCGCAGCAATAGTGTATATGTTCTTTCTCCCATCATGTATTTCTTGACTATCATACTATCAAGGTCATCACAACAAGATATGACAAATATGATGAATACTAAGAGGAGGGAGTGAATTAGTATGCCAAAAAATACTATAAGCAAACTTCTAAATAGTCTAGCAGATAACCGGTGTAGCAGATTCACTAATAAACTAGTTAGGATATATGCAAACCAGATAGAAAACAAATCATTCACCCACAAGAGAAAAATTACCATAACACAAGATATTTGAAGTGGAAACTCAAATTGGAAAAACCATAGTGAGCAAAAACTCATAAGTAACTATTTGTAGAATAGTAACCAGACCAGTTAAGGTCATACAATGTTCTTCACTAGAACAGATCCTGTTAGGAATCTAGATCTTTGTTAGGAGATAAGTCCTGTTAAAGACTACCCATTAGAGGATTTAAGATCCATAGTTGTGAATCACCTTGTTAGAGGATTTACAAAGGCTTCGCTGAGCCTACCTGGTTAAGGGCTTTAGACTTGTCGAAGATGTGAGTAATCGACAAGTGAATGATCTAGATGCTAGCACAACATGCTTAATTAGATCCTTGACAACTCCTTGTTAATGCATTTCAGCATTACTTCAGTCTTCAATATCTCCACACTCTATCTCTTCACACAGAACTAATCTTCTCTTCGATGATCACACATAACCTTTTCTATTCTATATCTCATACGCAAACCCTAGACATGATGTCCTTATAAAGGAATCTGATTTCATGTTGGTCCAATAGAATTAGACTACAGGTTCCTAGGTACAGTGCATTTGGACACATTTGGTAACATGACACAAACACACTGCCAAAGTGTCAGTGGATGATAACTCATCACACATTACAGTAATACCGGTTGGTAACTCATCATAAATATATACCGGTTAATACAATATACGATTACCAGTTGTCAACAATGAAGACTTGAAGATCGTAGTGATCTGATCAAAAGTTAACTACCACTTGGGTCTATCGTACTGCTTGAGATCCTCAAACCCCTTGGGGTCTTCAGTCAATCTATGACCAGTAAACCATCTTTTGCAAAATACCAATAGTCTCAAGACTATACATTCAATAATACACAATACCGGTTGGAACAATTACCAGTTGAGCATAACTCATACATCAAGAAACTGTGTGTCCATCAATGATAATCAAAACATCATCAAAATGCCAACAAAATATACATAGGCATAATCACACAAAATTTCATGATCTAATTTCCAATTTTCAATTTTATCGAACATTGTTCACTTACGAATATCTCATGATCATCTTGAATCCATTTTATCTAGTAAGGGTTAGGGTGTTTCAATCGTTCCAACTTTAACTTATTCACCATCTCCTCTGAAACAAGATTATCCAAACTTGCACTATCAATAATGAATTTACAACACTTACTAGATACCTTACATTTGGTCTTGAACAAATTTCTCCTCTGCAAGGGTTCTTCATCCTCTTTGGTATGACACAAGGCCACAAGGATCTTCTCATCATCAAAAGTTATTCATATTCTAGTTTGTTGGCTGATCTAGTAGGGTCTTCTTCTGTCAATGTCATTCTTCCAATGTTTTCTGCCTTCCTACATTCAAAAGAATGATGTCCTCCTCCACACTTAAAGAAAGTTCCTCTAAACACTCTCTTATCATGTCTTCTGTCATTTTTTCCATAACCCTCATTTGGGTAATTGTCAAGTTCTCTTCTCTAGTAGAATTTTATTTTAACCTTCCAATACAAACTATCATCATTGCTTACTTAATTGTCCTTGTTTGGATCTATGCAGTGTTGTTCTCCATTTTGAAAACTCCTGTCCCTTCTCTTGAAAAGTGAAAACTACTGCCTCTTTGCTGCAATGGAAGAGAACAACAAAAGTTTGAAATAAAGACAAAAATATGAGGTTCCAGACTTAGGAAACCTCCTACACTTTAAGCTTATAAAAGCTTGGGCAAGTTAACCCTTTAAGACTATATTCTCCTAAAAATATTAAATGTTTTGCTGGAAACCAATGTAAATTCTTGGAAATTTTCCTTACTAACTAGTAAAACTAAAACATAAATGGAAAGTTGATTTTTTCTTTTGAATAGGATCCAAAATGCACCCAAAGACTCAATAGATAAACTAGTGCCTTATCTGGGCAACAAAGTCATCTATAACAGACTGCAATCTGACAAGAGAAACTAATACACACATCACAAATCCTTGATCTATCAACCATGAATATGCCTGACATATATAGAGTCCCAATCTGCACTGGGCTTCATCATCCAATCCACACCAAAAGTACTCATATCAACGATTTTGTTTCAAGTATATTTATATTTTCCCCCTTGAGAAAAAGACTGAAAACAACATCATTAGATGCCTAGCAAATCATTCAAATAAGCGATCCTTGATTACTTAAATGGAATAAACACCAGTACAATGACACAAAGACAACATAAGTCTGAGTTTAAATTCTCTAGACTATATATTTCGTTCCTCTATTAGAAGGTTACAAGTACTTCATATTAGACTCAGAAATTGCTAAGACAAAAGCCTGCATTAATTTTGCCAAAGTTTGGGTACAAAGTTGTGTCCCCTTTTCTAGGTAGCCTTCGTACCCTTTTATAGAAATCAGGATGCAATAAGCTTCACACCACCTAGAAGAGAAATCTTACCCTAACAGTCATTTAATGCAAAAGTTCCATTGCAGTGGAGGGAAAGATCTAACATTCCTTCTAGGATGCCTGCCTCATTAATTCACTAGGCATTCACATGGACAATGGCCGAAAGGGCAGGCCCTATGACCCAAAACTGGTTGCAACAAATGACAACTTCATAATACCAGTGGATCATCTTGTACTAGAGCATTGATGAGTTCTTATCACAAAGTGGTGCACCATCATGTTCTTCGCATATCTCCCTGTAGATCTCCTGGGTACCTCTCACTAACCCATTTTTTTCATCTTGAAGCAATGTCATATGCAACTTGCATAGCTATGTCGATATTTCTTTTGAATATTTGAATTTCTTTGGTGCCAACTGATCATGAGGTCTTTTCTCTGAGCACTTTTTCTTTAGTTGCCAAGTTGCGGCCATTAAAGTTTAGATGTAGCTTCCATTGCCATATAAAAACAACCATAGATCTTCTTTGAACTTTCTTGTTCTTTACTTCCTCCAAACTGCTCTTCCTTTCTATCGGGCCCCACTACTTGGTCGCTGAGTCGCAACTTTTAGCCATTGAGAAAATTTCCGTTGTGACTTGGTGACAGTCATTGATCTACCCTAACATGTCCGACCTTTACCTCGCCTCTATCACTTTCTCTTCTGACAGGCCCGACACATGGCATCCCCTAATTGGCTCTGGGGTCCCAATCCTGCTGCCTCAACATGGCCTGGACTCATGCCCAAAATGAAACCACGACCGTCGATCAAATTTGATATGCTTCTCTTAGTGGGCCCCAACACTCGGTCGCCAAGTTATGGTGAATAAAAATCGTATGTCTCCTGATCGCGATATAGCGACCACCGTTCAATCAACTTGGCCGACCATTGGATCTTTGTCTACCTACTCGATCCTTATCTTGTTCTAAGTGGCTCTCTCTTATGCTATGGTTTCACCATGTGGCACCCTCTAATTGGCTTCGAAGTTCACAATGGGGTGCCACTTGTCGTGAGGGTATTCATTTTGGGCTTTCCACTCTGACACCTTAGCATGGCCCCCGCTAACCACCAAAATGAACTGCCTACCTTAACCACTTGCATTAACTGCTAGTCATGGTTCACCACTAGAATGGAGCTCTTCTTTGTCGCGGGGTCACGAGGGATATGCCAACTAGTAGTTTCTCATCAGGACCTAGCGACTACCATTGGATCTTCTGCAGATCTGCTCACTCACAAGGTGTCTAGTCTTTTGGGTGTTAGCATTTTATGCTAGTGAGCTGGAAATTGGGTTTAAGTCGTGAGGTCTCAAATTGGTCTTTTCCGCTCACCCCTTTTGCCAGGCCCACCACATGTCAGCCACTGGTTCACCTTTGGATCCAACTGGGCACCACCTTAACTGCCACGTCACTTTAGGCCGAACCCTTCACTAGATTTGGGCCTACTTTGTCGCCTATTCATGATGGATACTCTAACAAGCAGCTTCCCATCGTGACCTAGCGACCACCATTAGATCAGCTGCGATCATTGTTGGATCTTATTTGATTTGTTCACTAGTTATTTTGCCTTTCCCCTGCAAAATTTGGTTGCCTCAGGATGCACGTGCACACGTGGGGTCCACCGAGTCCCCGAGTTAGCTCCTTGTCAAAAGCCCTTAAGCTTTGACACTATGAATGTGTGTGACTTTACACTTAAATGCTAAAATGCTCCTCCCCATGACCAATGTGGGATAAATTGTTGACGCCTAGCCCTTTGCTTGAAAACCCTCTGGGTCCTTTCCTCTACCACGCGACTTCTGCCATTTGCTTTCGCCTGAAGGTTTTTGAACCTCTTCAAGAACTACGCAGGGGCACTAGCAATACACCAACTAATTGCATTTACTTGGAATTTTTGCATGAGGGGAGGATGCAAACTGGGTTTTGTTTTGTCCTTCCTTGAAATGAATCCTAATTGATCTAACCCATTAGGTAGTTCTTTGATAGAGGAAGCAAAAATTAGAAATGGGCATCCCAAATTCATAAAATTTTTATAGGTCCCAGTAGTGGCTCTGATTGGGGATGGTTGGACGCAAGACCAACACAAGAATTTAGCAAAACTCTAGAATGCAGACCACTCTAGAACAAATAACTTCTCCCAAAATTTAAACAGGGGCTCTTTATTGAAAAACACACAATTGAAAGAAAATATATATAGCCTACAACTACTTTGCATGGACTGAAACAAATCAAGAGAAGTAATATTTTAGAAAATTCCTGTACTTCGCCATTCATTCTTCACAAGAAGTATGAATCCTTTCCATTGATATCACAAACAACTAAAGGGCCTATCCATAGTGATTCAAATTTCTCATGCTTATCTTTATCTTGGTCTTTTGCATTCCACTGCAACACCATGTCATCAATCTAAAACTTTCTTGCACTAGTCCTTTTATCAAAAATGTACTTTGACTGTAATCAAAGTTTCATGTTCCTTTTATGGGCTGCAGTCCTTATTTCCTCCAACTCTACGAACTGAATCATTCTTTCTTCCATGGGTTCAGACATTTCAAGTTCATCAATCTACAACAATTGGTAAACTGGAAGAAAATTGTTCACAGGTAACCTGGCCTTCACTCCATAAACTAGCTCAAAAGGGGGTGTACCAATGGCCCTTTTTACAGTCACCCTATCAGCCCATAAACCTAATCTGAACTTTTCATCCCAGGACCTTTTATTTTCCTCTAGGATCTTCTTGATGATGTTGAGGAGGCTTTTATTGCTCGATTCTGCCTAGCCATTTTCCTGTGGGTGGTAAGGTGAAGAGTATGACATAATAATTCCATAATTGGCACAAAATTCTGCAAACTCCTCAGATCTAGAGCACATAGCATTGTCCATGACTATTTTAGCTGGCACACCAAACTTTGTCACTATATTATCCATCAAAAAATTTATGACTACCTTACTAGTGGCCTGTTTGGTAGGTATGGCTTCAATCCACTTGGTGAAATAGTCTGTAGCCACTAGGATACACCTATGACCCCTGGTTGATTTTTCTATTATTTATCCAATAAAATCAATGCCCTGTTGAACAAAAGGGGCTTCAACTATAATAGAATTCAAAGGCAAAGCACCAACATGCCTTATTCTAGAAGAAAACCTTTGATAAGGATCACATTTCTGAACATATTTATGAGCATCCTTGAACAAAGTTGGCCAATAATACCCTGCTCAGATTATCCTATGACAAGTAGCCTTAGCTCAATAGTGGCCTTCACACACTCCACTGTGCATCTCTTCTAGAACCTTCCCAGCTTGGAATTTGTCCAGGTAAACTAGTATAATCCCATCAATATTCCTCCAATAATAGTCCCCTTGAATAAGAATATATTTTTGTGATTTTAACTTCAATGTTCTCATCTTGTTGTGTATCATACCTTCTGAACATGAGGCATTCTTCAAGAAGTGTACCACATCTAAATACCTTGGTTGCCTCTCAATACTAGTGATCAGTACTTCCTCTATTTCAACATTATTAATATCAACAGTAACGAGATTCGATTCAACCATGAACTTTGCAAGGCCTAATCCTCTTACCAACTTGGTGATCTTGATCTCTAAGTCAAACTCTTGTATTCTAGTTATCCATCTGCATCTCTTTCTAGTTACTTCAGACTGGGATAGAATGGCTTTTATAGCTACATGTGGTTCATAGGATAAAATTTGAGCATTTACTAGATAAGGCCTAACCTTTATGGCTTTGACTAGAGTATATGCCTGCTTCTCCATGATTTCATACTTTAATTGAGCAGCCTGTAAAGATTTTCTATAGAAAGCAATTGGATGTTCATATCCTTCATCATCCTTTTGAAGCAAAACTGTTGCTACTGTGTGATAAGAAGCAAAAGAAAATAATGAGAAAGGATCACTATAATAAGGTGATTTTAGCACCAGTGCTTCCTAAATAGCCTTCTTGATTTTGTGAAAAGCCTATGCAACTTCTTCATCCCAAGAAAACTTTGTGTCTTTTTTAAGTAATTTAACAATAGGCTTAATGATTTCAACAAAGTTAGCTATAAATCTTCTAACAAAATTTACCTTGCCCAAGAAAGACTAAATCCCTTTAACATTCTTTGGCTAAGGTACATTATTTATAGCTTCAATCCTTTCAGGGTCTATTCTAACCCCTTCCTTGGAGACAATATGCCCTAACAATTTTCCGGTAGTCACTACAAAGTGACATTTTTTGGGTTCAAGGATACACCAAACTCTAGAGCCTTGCAAAAAACCTTTTCTAGATGACCATAGTTATCATCTGTCTTCTTTGAAAAACACATCAAATCATCCTGGTAAACTACCATTATGATGTTGATAGACTCCTTAAAATCTACATCCTTTGCTCTTTGAACAATAGCTCCAACATTCTTCAAGCCAAATGGCATTCTAACATACACATAAGTCCCCCAAGGGGTAGTAAAAGCAATCTTAAATTGCTCAGATTCTTTCACTAGCACCTGATTATAACCTAAGAACCCATCCATCATTGACAATAGATCACAACCTGTTACCCTTTGTAACATGGCTTCCATATTTGGGGAAGAATAATTGTCCTTTAATGAGGTAACATTCACATTTCTAAAATCTACACAAAGCCTTATATCCCCATTGTTCTTTCTGAGAGGGGCCAGGTTAGATACCCATGAAGAATGTCTTATAGGTTTAATAATCCCCCCTTCCCTTCACTTGTTCAACTCTTGTTGCATTTTGGTCTCCAAAAGGGGGTTAATAGGTCTTTGCTTCTGTCGAAAAGGCTTAGCATCAACATGCAGAGGAATTTCATGTTAAAATAAATCTTGTCTATATGCCTTCAGGTCCTCATAGGACCAAGTAAAAACATATTTATACCCTTTTAATAAGTTAATGAGGTTGGTCCTAACATCGGGAGACATGTTTTTCCCAGTATATACCAGCTTAGGGGATGCTTCTGTCCCTAAGTTCACCTCATCCAATTCCTCCAGTTTTGTAGATGATGCTTGGTGTAAGTTACCATCACTGTAACTGAACATACCCTCAAGTTCAACTAGTCCCCTGGGTATCTCGTTAGTTTGTAGATGCACTATGTCACTTCCAAGAATGGTTTCCTTTCCATCTACAACTTCCACCAATGCATTACAATCAATCTTTTGACCCTCATAGTCATCTATGCATTGTATAAATCTAAGGATGTCTTCATCATCCTCAAAAACTTGCCAATTGTACACATTATCTGGGATGGCTGGTTTGGCTTTTGTAATAATTATTGAAACTCCAGTCAATGTTACATCATCATTCTTTAATGCAACATTAGCTAAAATGTCTACCATAATGTTCTTAGACCTTTCAATCCAATCAATAGAAAATGCATTAAAGTGTTCAATGATATCCCAAACAACATGCTTATATCCTTTTAACTTGTCATTTTTAGATGCATATCATGACCTTATCTGAGACCTACTAGTTCAGACTCTCCATAAACCCTTAACAATTTGATCCCATGACTTTTAGCAAATTCTAAGCCCAATAACAAAGCTTCATACTCAGCTGTGTTGTTTGTAAATTGGAATGCTAACAGAAAAGAATACTTGAAGGTAATACCTGATGGGGAAACAAATAGCACTCCCGCTTCAGACTCTTCCTTAGAGAAAGCTCCATCAAAGTACATTGTTCATAGGTCTTCTTGTTTTGATTCCATCTCATTGACAATAGGATCAGTATTCTTTAACTAAGGTTGAATGGGTTCGATCCTGAAGTTATCAAGATCTACATCAATCATGCAATTAAGCACGCTTGGGTCAATTTTTTCAATAAATACTGGGGCACATGGTTCTCTATATAATTTTACAGAATTCCCATTCACTTGGATAGTTGCATATGAAAAATCTAGCTGAAGATGTCCTCCAACAACAACAACCCATTGTCTAGACATAAGCATGCCATAATGTGGCTTGGTGTCTGTAACAATTACATCCATTTTATAAGTAGCTTTAGGGAAAGCTGCTATTTTTACTTCTACATCTTTCATAGTACCCACAATAGGCACTTCTCTATTATCCATGGCATAATACCTCCCATGTGAAGTGTTTATAGAAAAACCTAGTTCTTTCATAACCCCATAAGGCATCACATTAGTAGCTGCACCAGAATCTATCATGCAATTTTTAATCAATTTGTTATTAAATAATAGTGTGACTTAAAAGGGATCTATTTGAGATGGTTCCTGATGATAGTGGTGCCCACATAAACTTTCGAGACCACTTGTTCTTGATCCTTCTCATCTTTTGTAGTTCCTCTTTTAGAAAAATCATCTCCACCTGATATACTTGAAATCAAAGAAAAGGCAGCCTCCCTATGTTCTTTTATTTTTAGTAGCTCTATTAAAGGCACTGAAACTTTCATCTCTCTTAAATCTTGATTCATATCAAAAAAATCATTAACATTAGACTCAACATAAGATTTAACCTTTTCTTCCTTCTGGTGACCAATTCTCTTGTCATCAATGGTTTCTGTTTTATATCTAGTTGTATCAGCAATATCAGATTTCGCAGAATTACTTGACTGATCACTTTTGGCCTGACTATCTTTGATAGAACTTTTGTTCTCAGTGGACCTCTTAGAAGAAGTTTCTTTAAAAAATAGAGAACCAAGCATACCTTGACTCCTATCATCTTCGCTACTCCTTAGATTGTAATTATGCTTGGCTTTAGCTATTGCTTCCTTAATGAGATTCTTGACTTCCTCCTCCCTAGGTCTCCTCAGATGAACCTCCTAGTCTTCTACATTTAGAGTGGGATGCCAATCAATTGTCAATTTCTCCTAGCAATTTGCATTGCCTTTTGAGACATCATATTCACTTGCTTCATCCTCTGAAGACTCACAGTTAGTTTTCATCGTATACTCAAACATATTAACTGGAGGTCCATCCTCATTTCTCATGGATTCATTCAGAGCTTGAGCCACGACACACTGGTAGGGGTAATGTGGCCCATCACAAGCCATACTACAAGGGGTACTTTCCACATTGTGTACGTCTCCTCCCTTCAACAGATCAGGAGTATTCTTATTTTGTGTGCCCTTTGATTTATCTTGCACTAGTTTGCCATCTTTCCATGCAGTGTTATATGGCATATCATACGATCTAGCTAGTCTTTCCTACCAATTATATTGAGGCCTCTCAGGCTTACTTATTTTAGTAGTAAGATCCTTGACAACAGTCATTATTTTTCTATCTTATCCTCTTCTTTAGAGGACCTATTTGGTTGTGGCTTTTGTTCTTGCCACAATCTCCCATTAGTCTATCTTACCACTTTACCCAATGCTTTCTTATTACTCTCCATATTAATTGCGATTCTGAAATTATCTCTTAGACTATGAGGGTTCTTATCTCTGAGAATGTAAGCCATTTTGGGGTCAAATGCATTATAATACCTAGTTAGACACACATTTTCATCTAACCTCATTGCTTGAAAAAGTCTATGCATTGCCTTTTGAATCCTTGCATTAAAATCTATGACAGCTTCATTATAAGATTTCCTGATGTTATTAAACTCATTGAGCATGAAGCTCACATTTGTATTGTCTCCATATTGCTCTTGAAAGCGAATTTTGAACTCTTCCCATGAACCAACACTGTCCATAGGTAACCCTCTATACTAATCTCTACCATCCTTGATCAAGGATTGCACAAACAACTTCATGATGACATCTTCATGTGCAATTTCATAGTCATTAATCATGTCACCAAAAGATTTCAGACGCTCTTCAGCACTGATAGCATTATTCCCAGCAAACTTCTGGAGTTTATCCCTCATTTCAATAGGGACATGGTTTGGATATCTGGGAATTCCATCAAAATATAATGACCAATACAACTCAACATTTATGGGTCTCCTTTGAAACTAATTTCCAATAAAGTTGTTTCCAGTATTCACCCTTGGGCTTGATTTGCCAACTCTAGGATTTTAATGGATTTGATTATGGGGTAATCTGTGACTGGCCTGATTTGCTGGAATTGTACTTAGAGGGATAGAAAAATTATTTGGGTCAGCATGATTAGATTGGTTAACGAGTGGGATAGCACTTGTTTGTATCATTGGTTGAGTGCTCAACAAAGAGGCAGAAGTATGTTGGGATGTAGGATTACTATGATTTATAGGTGGGAAGGTTATAGGAGGATCTTTCAAGCATCGTATTTTTCTCCTAAACTTTGCATTTAGTGCTTCTATTTCAGCCCTTTCTAACTCTCTTTTCAGGTCTTCATTTTCCTTCCTTACCCTTTCTACTTTGACCTCATGCAACATCATTCTCTGGGGTCCTTCTACACTTCCTGACACCAAACCTATGGATCTAGTCTCCACCACCTTCTGCTTCCCTTTGTCAATAACAGGTCTGGCAATTTGGCGATCACTATGGACCTCCCTACTAGGTTGTGATACAACCTTAGGTGTAGAAACAAATTTTGGATCCTGGATTTCCCTAATAATAGGACCTTGCTCTTTACTCATAAGTTCTTCTTGAGAAAACAACTCAAGATCTGCAATCTATCTTAATAATCTATCTCTTTCAATGAGTTTGGCTTTGGTTTAATTCTCCTTTTCCTTTTATTTCTTTTTTCTTAATGCAATCAATTGGTGTACTCTCTAATTTAGAACCTCAATCTCTTGAGACACTTCGTCTTGGTCTGGCAAGGTTTCCTCTAAATCAGACACATTTAACTGGTCCACATCAATCAAGCTAATATTTCCTTCCATAGTTTTGGGAATGGAATTGGCTCTATTACTTGTACTATGCCTATCTCTCCTAGAAATGTTGACATTAGACAATCTTGGGTGAAAGGTTTGGATATCATCATTAGTGACAAATAGGCCAACATGAAAACCCATAATATCCTAGTCAGAGTCATGAGAAGAGGCATTGGATCTTGCATATACAGGACACTCAAAAGACTTGCCTATTTGATTACTCTTTTGTTTCCATGACTGATTTGATACTCAGGATTAACATTCCCTCTCCAGCCCTTCTTGACTATTTCAGGTAACTCTTCATGCAACTTTTCTTGAGGGTTTTCCTTCATATAAGACCTAGTATTCATTCTCTTGTTCATTTTGCTAATCTTTTGAAGTGATTGTGAGTTTTTTCTATAAGAACACTGGTTTTTTTAACATCAAAGTCACCACCCAATACCTTGGGAATAAAATATACAGTTTAACATAGTGAATCACTTACAAGAAACCTAAAAATGAAATTGTTGGTCTTTAGAAAAGAACAACGTAGTATTATAAGATGCTATGAGATAAACCAAGGATTTTCTTTAGAAAGGTAAGCACAATAATTTTCAGACTGAAACCAAGGGAATCTAATCTCAACAGTTTATGTAATAAAGACATATCTGCAGTATAAGACCTATCTTATTTGGCACTCCCCAACAGAGTCTCCATTTTTGTTGTTCTCCATTTTGAAAACTTTTGTCCCTTCTCTTGAAAAGTGAAACCTACTGCATATGTGCTGCAATGGAAGAGAACAACAAAAGTTTGAAATAAAGACAACAATATGAGGTTCCAAACTTAGGAAACCTCCTACACTTTAATCTTATAAAATCTTGGGCAGGTGAACCCTTTAAGACTATTTTCTCCTAAAAATATAAAATGTTTTGCAAGAAACCAGTGTAAATTCCTACAAATTTTCCTTGTTGACCAGTACAACTAAAACATAGATGGAAAGTTGATTTTTTCTTTTGAATAGGATCCCAAAATGCACCTAAAGACTCAACAGATAAACCAGTGTCTTATCTGGGCAACATAGTCATCTATAACAGACTGCAATCTGACAAGAGAAACTAATACACACATCACACATTCTTGATTTTTCAACCGTAAATATGCCTAACATATACATGTTGGTATTTTTGATGTTTATGTTGTGATTGTCATTGATGGACACACACTTGCATTGAGATCCCCTTTATATGTATGAGCTAGAGCTCAACCGGTATTTGTTCCAACCAGTATATTGTATTCTAGTCTTTAGACTATTGGTGATTTTGCAGAATATGTTTCTTGGTCTAAAGCGACATGTCAACCCCAAGCGATTCGTAGATCTCAAGCAGTACGAGGGAGCAAAGTGGTAAAACACATTCTTACCAGTCTTCATTTTTGTTAAATCAGCAACTGGTATTTTGTATGAACCAGTAATACTCTGTGATGAGTTACCAATCCACCGATTGTTTGACGGTGCCAACACACTAGCGGTGCTTCTTGTTTTGTGCTACTGAGTATGTCTAGATTCATTGAACCTAGGAAATTGAAATGCAATCCTATTGGACTGACATGGAATTAGACTCCTTTAAAAGGACATCATGTCTAGAGTTTTAGGTTGTTGTTGAAAGTTTTTGTTTGTGCTAGGGTTTAAGGTGGTTGATGAGTTGTTGTAAGAGCGATCTTATCTGAGAAGGTCAAGTTGTAACTGAGTGAGAGACAAAGAAGACTGAAGTAATGTTGGAATGCATTAGCTATGAGCTATACTGGATCTAACCAAGCAATGTGTGCTATTAGATAGATCAAACACTTATTGATTACTCACATCTTTTACAAGTCTGTATCCCTTAACTAGGTAGGCCCAAAAGCCTTTTGTAAAATCCTCTAACAAGGTGGCTCACCTCTATGAATCTAAAATCCTCTAGCAAGGTAGTCCTTGATCGGACTTATCTCCTAATAGAGATTGAGATTCCTAACAGGATCTATTCTGGTGAAGAACATTGTAAGACCTTAACCGGTCTGGTTTCTATTCTACAGATAGTGACTTGTGAGCTCCATCTCACCGTGGTTTTTTCCATTTGGGTTTCCACGTCAAATATCTTGTGTTATGGTTGTATTAATTTTGTGGGTGAATGCTTTATTTGCATTTTGGTTTGCATGTGTGATAACTGGTCTGTCTGTTAAACTATTTTACTGGTTTATCTTTAGACTGTTTAAGTGTTTTAGTGCAGTGTTTTTTGGCATACTAATTCACCCCCACCTCTTAGTATTCATCAATTGGTATCAGAGCCTACCTTTCTATAATTTTAACCAGTTGGAAAGAGATATGGGGGAATACACCTTGAGGGAACTTACTCAATGACTCACTCAGTCTAAGCAAGCCTATGATGATCTTATGGTCAAATACAAGGCATCTCAAGCAAAAAGGAGAGAACATGCAGAAAAGCTGATCGAGCTATCTAAAAATAATTCTGCAGATGAAGCAGATATGGAAGCCATGATAGCAAAAGTAAATAAGTTGAATGATTCATACTCCAATCTGAGAAATGACTTAGAAGGACTGACTATCTGGTTTAGTCAAGAGCTTGAGAACCAGAGGAAAGCTGAAGATCTGGTGAAGGACAGAGATCATGAGATCTCCAAGATGAAACAAGAGATTAGTGCACTGACTGCTCACCTTCATGAGACAAGAATGGAAAAAGTAGTACAAGATGAACTAAACATAGCCATCTTTGAAAATGCAAGCCTAATGGAGACAAATATTTCTATTTCCAAACAACTCTCTGAGTCAAAGGAAATACTTCCTAAGTTCAACAAGAGCACTGTTAAGCTAGAGCAAAAGCTTGAGTCATCTAGACCAGCAAGGAATACCAATGGACTTGGTTTCTCTGGTCATGAGGAAGGAGAATTCTTAGGAACAAATGTTGAAGCATCAAAGAAGCAACCGACATTCAAAGGAAAAGGTAAGCAAAAATTCAAGCCTATTTGCTTTAACTATCTTAAAGAAGGACACACTGCCAATGTATGTAGGAGCAAAGCCTACAATAATTTTCCTTACTTTATTAACAATGTACCTAGATCCAATAAGTTCAATGGTCATTGTTATGCATGCAACAAGTTTGGGCATAGAGCATTTGAATGCAGGTCTGTGATGAATAACATTGGAAGATATCCTCAAAGGACCCAAGGAGTTGGTCCTAAACCTTTTGTGAACCAGAACCACAACCGGTTTAATATCTTCAATCATCAACCAATAAGCAATGGCTATCAACCAGCAACCGGATGGAGAGAAAACTATTGGGTTTGTCATGGTCATGGTCACACTGCTGCTACATGCAGAAGGAAGAATGGAAACATAAACAATGGACCTTAGAGAGCACTTGGAATGATTTGCTATCATTGCAACAAATCAGGTCATGTGGAAAGATTCTGTAGAAGCAGAAAGAGTGTATCTAATGATATATCGGTCACTCTAGAAGGAAAAATTGATGTTGAAATAGTTCAAGTGAACATGAACAAAACCTGGGGGAAGAAACCAACAATGTTGGAAGAGGAACTGGTTTCTACACCTAGTGTGGAAATATTGGAATCAACAAACTAAGCTTCGAAAGGCTTAGGGGGAGCAAATGGTGAAATGTTTTTGAACCCCCAGTTTACACCGGTAAAAGACCTTAACCGGTATGTGATACCTGTCACTTGGCATAAGACCAAAAATGGTAAAAAGGCAAATTGGGGTTTACACCCTAATAGAGGAGCATTAATGGTGGTAGGTGAGAGACATGTATAAAAGCATTTTTCAAATCATTTCTTACTATCTATTTTTGAGTGAAGAAAAGTTTTTCAAAGAGCAGAGCGAAGAAAACAGGATTTGAGCTGAGATTTCAAGAAATTGACAAATCACGAAGGAGATTCAAATTCAAATTGCAAACGGTCAAGTGGAGAACACAAAGCGGTGATTCAGCAACCGACGGAGTGCAGAGTGAAGGAGAATTAGAAAGCCCTAAATTTGTGTTTTAAAGTTATTTCTCAAGTTCTTCAAATATTCTACAATGGCTTCTACATCTCATACCAGTTCTAGTGCATGCATTGAGTCTGAAAGTTTCATTCAAAGGAAGTCAAAGTATAATGCCCTATCATAAGTTCCAGCTAGAGTGATAGTAGAAGAGGGAATTTGTGACTATATTGATTACAAGATTGAAGACCTAGGGTTTCTAGCCATCCACTCCCAACTAGGTCTGTTTTGTGGAAAGGATAAGAAAATCAAACCAGAATATAGTATCTTAGAGAAGAAGAAACTCCATAATGTTGTATACTTTCTGGAAGACTTTATAGAGGATCATATTAGGATCATTTTGAGTAGAGTCCATGGTGACAAGATGTACCTGGAGAGGACACATGATATCACGCCACAGGAAATTCATGCAGTCACTGGTTTCTGCAACACAGGGGAAGTGCCAACCCTAAGGACAATAAGCAAAACAGAAATGTCAAGGCTGACTAGCTCAGTGAGCGATTCACGAGGCATGACAGTCAACTCCATCAAGGATGATCTGGTTAATTATGCCTGCATGGTGATAGGCTACCAAACATTCTTTGCCAAAAGAATTAACTCTGTATCTTCTGCAGCGGTAAATGCTGCTTACCAGATGATTAAAGAGGATGCATCATTTGACCTATGCACCGGTATGCAAAGGCAACTCCTATCTAATATGAAGTCGATCAAACAAGGCAATGCACCGAGATTCAAGTTTGGACAACTATTGGTTGGGTTGTTCTTCTATTTCCAAGGCTACTTTCCTAGAGTAGGAGATGTCTAGTGGTCTCTTGACCAACCGGTAACCAAGCAAATCAAGGAAAGAATTCAAGAAATTGGAACCGGTTACCCTGATGTGCTAAACAAGTATTTTGATGAGTTTAGATGGAAAATGAGTCAAAGGATGAGGATCTCAGGTGACATCATCAAGAAATATGAAGATGACATCTGTTTCACCATACAGGTGGACAAATTCTTAATGGAGGCTGTTGAGCCTAGAATGGAAGAAGTGGAGCCAATGGGCTATGAGGTGATGTGCGATTTGCTGAAAGGGTATGCCTCAACCCTTATTACCTCACCTCTTGATCCTAAGGCAAAGAGGACCGGAACCTATCTGGAAAGGATTGCACCGGTCGAGGAACCCTCTGTTAAGAAAGGAAAAGAACCGACAACAAAGAAGGCAAAGGCAATGCCTGCAACATCGACACCGGCTACTACTACAACTCCAAGAGTGACCAAGCGGTCACCTGCAAATAAGAAACCGGAAGTGGCATCGGAAAAAGTTTTTGAAAGAAAAAGGAAGACTAAGTCAAATGAACCAGACTCTGAAGAGACTGAGTCTAAGGAGATGCCACAAAAGGCTCAACAGAGGAAGAAGATGAAGAAGAATGAACCGACAGCATCTGCACCGGTAAATATTGATATCTCCTCATATAAACCTTTGACATATTGTCAAAGAACAATAAAGAATATTAGGAGAAAATTACTTCATGACTTAGTAGATTATTATGATGATTTTAGTGATGAGGAGAAAGAAGAAGTACTATAGGAGATTATTATTTATTTATGTAAGAATGATTGGTCGCCATCAGAGATTAAATCTCAGACACCGGATTCCTTATATAAGGCATTAGATAATAAATGATGCATTGCCATAGAAAAAGAATAGGAGATTAGGGAGAAAGTCTTTGCACAGTACTTTCCCAACCTCTCAAACTTAGAATTATTTGATGTTTTGGACCAAAATAAAGGACTCTTCTTCACAAGGAGAAGAAGACTCTGGCTGTTAGAGGGAAGAGTTGATGATGTTGAAAAAGACACTCATTAGTATATGGATCATGCTATCCATGCTTAGAAAGCACGTATGGCCAACCTGGAAGTAGAAAAAGAACTAGTTATATCCAAACCAGATGAAGTTTTTGATGAAGAAGGAAACCCGGTTGAAGAACCAATTGACACTATTGATGTCGATGCCCTAGACATAGAAGATGTCACTTAGGACATACCTTCTAAGGGAACAGGATAGGTGCAACAGGCCGAACAGGGCAGTGAGCAAGCCAAGGATAGAAAAGAAGCAGCTAAGGAACAAGTAGAGAAGAAGAAGAGGGATTAAGATGAGAAAAAGCAGAAAGAGGAAGAGAAGAGAAAAGAGAAAGATGAGAAAAGCAAAGATGAAGAGAAAAAGAAGCAAGAAGATGAGAGGAAAAGGAAAGAAGAAGAGGATAAGGAAGAAAAGAAGAAGAAGGAAGAGAAAAAGGAGAAGAAGGAAGAGGAAGATAAAGAAAAGGAAAAGCGGAAGGAAGAAGAAAAGAAGAAGAAGGAAGAGGAAGAGAAAGAAGAGGTGAATAGGAAGGAAGTAGAGAAAAAGAAGAAGGAAGAAGAAGACAAGGCAGCAGAGAAAAGCAAAGCGGAGAAAAAGAAAGTGGAAGAGGACAAGGCAGCGGAAGTGGTGAAGAGCACATAGATGGAGACTCCAAAGGCAACCGGGAGTCAAGCCAAACTGGCTGATATCACCAATCCTATTGATCTCTAGTCTGCAAGTTAATTGGAGCTAATGGAGAGCATCAAGGTTGCTCAAGAGCACCTTGAAATCATTCGAAGAAAAAAGGAGCAAGATATAATTCAAGCGGTTGTAGACACCCTTATTGGTTTGATCCCCAGTACCAATCTTCCCAATGCTGAATCATCACTAGCAAAGCTTAAGCTACTATGTATAGTAGTGGATGATCAGGTGTAGAGCCTGGAAGAAGCAGTTGAGGAAAATGTCAAGAAAGAGCATCAACAGGCTCTTAACATTGCTCTGGTGAAGAAGTTGAATGAACTCCGGTCTGAACTGCTGAAAGACCAAAAGGATATAAGGGACGCTTTGGATGAGGTAAATCTACTACCAAGCAAAATCTGTCAACACCATCTATTCTACGATGATGTGCTAGCTCAGAAGAAAAAGATTCAAATGGACTTACAGTCTTACTTGAGCACATTTAAGCCACCTTATGATTCCTTTGCAACTTATGGGCAAACCGTTCACCGGTTTCACATCCAGTCAGCCAAAATGGAGCAAGAGATCAGCATACAGTCTAGAGATTTGCAAACAGAGAAAGAAGTGGCCACCTCCCTACTTGAGTCCTGGTCTCTATCAATGAAACAATTTTTGCAGGACTATAAATTAGTTTTTGACAAGTATTATTCCTTGTTGTCATAAAATTTTATTATTTTAATATCAAATGCAAACAAGGTTGTTCAGTAGTACTTTGTCATTGTTGGTAAAGGGGGAGAAGTACTCTATCTATTTTGGAGAAGTATAGGGGAGAAGTATTTGGCTTAAAATTTTTGCTATATGCTTTGATATATGCTATATGCTTTGATATCTCAATGTTTATGCTCTGTATGCAAAATTGATATACATTGTATTGATTAAGGGATAGTGTATATGCTTAGGGGGAGCAATTTTGTTAATGGCATGTTTTTGTTGTAAAACACTTAGATGTCAAAATTTTATTTTCCTAAGTGTTGCCATCAATGCCAAAGGGGGAGATTGTTGGCATTTTTTATGTTTATGTTGTGATTGTCATTGATCGACACACACTTGCATTGAGATCCCCTTTATAGGTAAGAGCTAGAGGTCAACCAGTATCTATTCCAACCGGTATGTTGTATTCTAGTCTTTATACTATTGGTGATTTTGCAGAATGTGTTTCTTGGTCTAAAGTGACATGTCGACCCCAAGCGGTACAAGGGAGCAAAGCGACAAAACACATTCTTACCATTCTTCATTTTTATCAAACCGACAACCGGTATTTTGTATGAACTGGTAATACTCTTTGATGAGTTACCAATCCACCAATTATTTGACTGTGCTGACACACTAGTGGTGCTTCTTGTGTCATGTTACTAAGTATGTCTAGATTCATTGAACCTAGGAAATTGAAATGTAATCCTATTGGACCAACATGAAATTAGACTCCTTTAAATGGACATCATGTCTAGGGTTTTAGGTTGTTGTTGAGAGTTTTTGTTTGTGCTAGGGTTTAAGGTGGTCGATGAGTTGTTGTAAGAGTGATCTTATCTGAGAAGATCAAGTTGTAACTGAGTGAGAGACAAACACGATTGAAGTAATGCTAGAATGCATTGGTTGTGAGCTATAATGGATCTAACCAAGCAATGTGTGCTATTAGATAGATCAAACACTTGTTGATTACTCACATCTTTAACAAGTCTGTAACCCTTAACCGGGTAGGCCCAAAAGCCTTTTGTAAAATCCTCTAACAAGGTGGTTCACCTCTGTGAATCTAAAATCCTCTAGCAAGGTAGTCCTTGATCAGACTTATCTCCTAACAAAGATTGAGATTCCTAACAAGATCTATTCTGGTGAAGAACATTGTAAGACCTTAACCGGTATGACCTTAACTAGTCTGGTTTCTATTCTACAGATAGTGACTTGTGAGTTCCATCTCACTGTGGTGTTTCCCATTTGGGTTTCCACATCAAATATCTTGTGTTATGGTTGTATTGCTTTTGTGGGTGAACGCTTTATTTTCATTTTGGTTTGCATGTGTGATAACCGGTCTGTCTATTAAACTATTTTACTGGTTTATCTTTAGACTATTTAAGTGTTTTAGTGCAGTGTTTTTTGGCATACTAATTCACCCCTCCCTCTTAGTATTCATCAATACAGAGTCCCAATCTGCACTAGACTTCATCATCCAATCCACACAAAAAGTACTGATATCAATGATTTTGTTTCAAGTATATTTATATTTTCCTCCTTGAGAAGAAGACTAAAAACAACATCGTTAGATGCCTAGCAAATCATTCAAATAAGTGATCCTTGATTACTTAAATGGAATAAACACCAGTACAATGAGACAGAGACAACATAAGTGTGAGTTTAAATTCTTTGGACTGTATATTTCATTCCTTTATCGGAAGGTTACAAGTACTTCATATTAGACTCATAAATTGCTAAGACAAAGGGCTGCATTAATTTCACCAGAGTTTAGCTACAAAGTTGTGTCCCCTTTTCTAGGTAGCCCTCGTATCCTTTTATAGAAATCAGGATGCAACAAGCTTTACACCACCTAGAAGAAAAATCTTACCCTAACAGTCATTTAATGCAAAATTTTCATTGCAGTTGATGGAGAGATCTAACATTCCTCCTGGGATGTGTGCCTCATTAATTCACTGGGCATTCACATGGACAATGGTTGAAAGGGAATGCCCTATTACCCAAAATTGGTTGCAACAATCGACAGCTTCATAATGTTGGTGGATCATCTTGTACTAGAGCATTGATGAGTTCTTATCACAAAGTAGCACACCATTATGTTTTTCGCATATCTCCCTGTAGATCTCCTGGGTACCACTCACCAACCCTTCACTTGTCTTGAATGTTGTATTCCATTCATCTCCTTCTCTAATCCTAATATGATAATATCCATTCTTCAAGTCTATCTTTGTGTCATATTTGTATCCACTCAAACAATCTATTATGCCATCCATCTTATCAAAAGGAAATTACTACTTCACCGTGATCTTGTTTATTGCTCTGGAATCGGTACACATCATCCATTTTGCATTCTTCTTAGGTGCTAACACAACTAGTACTGCATAAGGACTCATACTCTAATCAAACCTTTCTCCAACAATTCTAGAACTTGTCTATTCAAATCTTTATTTGATGTCGGTGTCATCCGATGTGCTGCTTTGTTAGGAAAACTAGCTTTGGGAATCAGGTCCATGCAATGATTGATACTTCTTACAGGCAATAATCCATTAGGCACATTATCTAAAATGATGTTGTCCTACTCTGTCAGCAACTCCTTTATCTCCTCTGGTTGTTCTTCTTCATGCTTTGGATTCTCAGTCTTCTTAGGAACTAAAGAAAAACACACATTCTCATGTCTCATTCCATCCAATAATTTACTTCCATCAACCAAACAAATTCTAACATCGGTACACAATTAACTTTTCAGGGGCTTGTCCATGGGTAATAAGGTTTTCTTCATCCCATTTTCAACAATAGTGTATATTTTCTTTCTCATGTCATGTATTTCTTCTCTATCATACTATCAAGGTCTTCCCAACAAGATATGACAAATATACATAGGCATAATATCACAAAAAATGTAATGATCTAATTTCCAATTTTCAATTTTATCAAACATTGTTCACCTACGAATATCTCATGATCATCTTGAATCCATGCTATCTAGTAAGGCTTATGTTGTTTCAATCTTTCCAACTTCAACTTTTTCACCATATCCTTTGAAACAAAATTATCCAAACTTGGACTATCAATAATGACTTTACAACACTTATCGGATACCTTACATTTGGTCTTGAACAAATTTCTCCTCTACAAGGGCTCTTCATCCTCTCTAATATGACACAAGGCCACAAGGATCTCCTCATCATCAAAAGTTATTCATATTATAGTTTGTTAGCTGATCTAGTAGGGTCTTCTTCTACCAATGTTGTTCTTCCAATGTTTTCCGCCTTCCTATATTCAAAAAAAGATGTCCTTATCCTCCGTACTTAAAGAAATTTCCTCTAAACACTCTCTTATCATGTCTTTTGTCATCTTTTCCATAACCCTCATTTTAATAATTGTCAGGTTCTCTTCTCTAGTAGATTTTTTTTTAACCTTCCAATATAGACTACCATCGTTGCTTACTTAAATGTCCTTGTTCTGATCTACTCAGTGTTTTTCTCCATATTGAAACCTTTTGTCCCTTCTCTTGAAAAGTGAAAACTACTACCTCTGTGCTGCAATGGGAGAGAACAACAAAAGTTTGAAATAAAGACAACAATATGAGGTTCCAGATTTAGGAAACCTCCTACACTCTAATGTTATAAAAGCTTGGGCAGGTCAACCCTTTAAGATTAATTTTTCCTAAAAATATTAAATGTTTTGCAGGAAACCAATGTAAATTCCTGTGAATTTTCCTTACTGACTAGTACAACTAAAACATAAATGGAAAGTTCATTTTATCTTTTGAATAGGATCACAAAATGCACCCAAAGACTCAATAGATAAACTAGTGCCTTATTTGGGCAACAAAATCATCTATTACAGACTGCAATCTGACAAGAGAAAGTAATAAACACATCACAAATTCTTGATCTATCAACCCTGAATATGGCTAACATATATAGAGTCCCAATCAGCACTAGACTTCATCATCCAATCCACATCAAAAGTAATAATATCAATGATTTTATTTCAAGTATATTTATATTTTCCTCCTTAAGAGAAAAACTAAAAACAACATTATTAGATGCCTAGCAAATCATTCAAATAAGTGATCATTGATTACTTAAATGGAATAAACACTAGTATAATGACACAGAGACAACATAAATCTAAGTTTAAATTTTGTGGAATGTATATTTCATTCCTTTGTCAGAAGGTTACAAGTACTTCATATTAGACTCAGAAATTGCTAAGACAAAGGCCCGCATTAATTTTGCCAGAGTTTAGCTACAAATTGGTGTCCCCTTTTCTAGGTAGCCCTGGTATCCTTTTATAGAAATCAGGATGTAGCAAGCTTCAGACCACCTAGATAAAAATCTTACCCTAACAGTCATTTAATGCAAAAGTTCCATTGCAATTGAGGGAGAGACCTAACATTCCTATCGGGATGTGTGACTCATTAATTCACTGGGTATTCACATGGACAATGGCCAAAAGGGTAGGCCCTATTACCAAAAATTGGTTGCAACAACCGGCAACTTCATACTGTCGATGGAGAATCTTTTACCAAAGCATTGATGAGTTCTTATTACAAAGTAGCGCACCATCATGTTCTTTGCATATCTCCCTGTAGATCTTCTGGGTACCTCTCACCAACCCATTTTTTTCAACTTGAAGCAATTTTATATGCAACTTGCATAACTCTGCTGATATTTCTTTTGAATATTTGAATTTCTTTGGTGCTAATGAATCAGGAGGCCTTTTCTTTGAGCACTTTTACTTTACTCACCAAGTCATGGCCTTTAATGTTCAGATGTAGTTTCCATCATAGTATAGCGACAGCCATAGATCTTCTTTGAACTTGCTTGTTCTTTACTTCCTCCAAATAGCTCATCCTTTCTATTGGGCCCCACCGCTTGGTCACCGAGTCACAACTTTTATCCATCGAGAAACTTTCCATTGTGATTTGGTGACAGCCATTGATCTACCTTGGATCATCGTTGATCTGCCCTAACATGTTTGGCCTTTCCCTCACCTCTATCACTTTCTCTTCTGACAGGCCTGACACATGGCATCCCCTGATTGGCTCTGGGGTCCCAGTCTTGTTGCCTCAACACAGCTTGGACTCACAGCCAAAATGAAACCATGACCGTCTGATCAACCTTGATCTACTTCTCTTAGCGGTCCGTAGCACTCAATCACCAAGTCACGGCAAATAAACATCGCACGTCTCTCAATCATCATATAGTGACCACTGCTTGATCAACTCAAAGAACCGTTGGATCTTTCTCAACTTGCTTGATCCTTATCTCATTCTGAGTGGCTCTCTCTTATGCCATGGCATCACCACGCGGCACCCTCTGATTGGCTCCAAAGTTCACAACTAGGTGCCACCTATCGTGAGGGTATTCATTCTGAGCTTTCGACTTTGACACCTTAGCATGGCCCCTGCTAACCATCGGAATGACTTCCTTCCTTAACCACTTCCATTAACTGTTGGTCATGGTTCACCACTAGAATGGAGCTCTTCTTTTTCATGGGGTCGCAAGGGATATGCTAGCTAGGAGTTTCTCATCAGACCTAGCAACCACCATTGGATCTTCTACAGATCTGCTCGCTCGTGAGGTCTCTAGTCTTTTGGGTGTTAGCATTTTATGCTAGCAAGCTGGAGACTGTGTTTAAGTTGCAAGGTCTCAAATTGGTCTTTGCTGCTCACCCATTTTGTTGGGCCCACCATGTGTCATCCACTAGTTCACCCTTGGATCCAACTGGGCACCACCTTAACTGCCACATCACCTTAGGTCAAACCCTTCACTGGACCTAGGCCCACCTTGTTGCCTAGTCATGATGGCTACTCTAATGAGCAGCTTCCCATCGTGACCTAGTGACCACTATGGGATCTTCTTTGACTTGCTCGCTGGTTATTTTACCTTTCCACTGCAAAATTTGGTTGCCTCAGGATGCATGCACGTGTGTGGGGTCAAAATCCCTTAAGCTTTGACATTATGAATGTGTGTGGCTTTACACTTCAATGCTAAAATGCTCCTCCCCACCACCAATGTGGGATAAATGGTTGACACCTTTTCCTTTGCTTGAAAACCCTCTCAGTCCTTTCCTCTATCACGCGGCTCCTACCATTTGCTTTTGACTGAAGGTTTCTGAGCCTCTTCAAGAACCACGCAGGGGCATTGGCAATACACCAACCAATTGCATTTACTTGGAATTTTTGGATCAGGGGAGGATGCAAACTAGGTTTTGTTTTATCCTTCCTTGAAATGAATCCTAATTGATTTGATCCATTAGGTAGTCCTTTGATAGAAGATACAAAAATTAGAAATGGGCCTCCCAAATTCATCAAAATTTTATAGGTCCCAGCATGCAGGTTCCTCTTCCTTTGGAATATCATCTTCCTCCTTGAAATGTTCCTTCGAAAAACCTTCCACCTCTACCTCTTTGTCTCTACTCATGTCTTTTGTTAAACTTCTCGACTTTCAGGGCATATTGGTAAGCTTCCTCAACACACTGCAACTTGATCAAATTGGGCTCATCTTGTATATACATCCACAATCCATTCAAGTATCTTGCAACTTGTTTAAATTCATCATTAGTACGTCCGAGTCTGATATTCAACTTGTAGAACACTTCGGTATACTCCTTCAAACTAGATTCCTTTTGCTTCAGGTTCTATAATTTTTGGAATAGATTCACTTGATAATCACTTGGCATAAAATTTGATTTCAACTTGATAACCATCTGCTCCCATGATTTGATCTTCTCTTTACCTCTTCTCTATCTATCAACCTATCTATCAACCTAGAAATGTTCCCACCAAAGTGATGCATGACCTTTCAACTTAGTACAAGCATATCTTACCTTCTTATCTTCCATGGTGCCTTCAAAATCAAAATAATTTTGCATCTCTATTATCCAATCTAAAAATTCATCTGAATCCAACATGTCATCATAATCCAATGGACTAGAATGTGGTATTGTAGTCGCTCTTTATAATGCTCTTATAAAACTTTCTTCATCCAAATCATTTGCTGGTGGATTAGCTACTTGTTCTTTTGATGCTTCTTCTTCTTCATCTTCACTCACATCTTTGACATGTCGACCTATTCTTTGGGGCATTTCAAAAGATTCTAACCGGGCTACAATTCCTCTCAACATTTCCATCATAGTAGGGTTAGCATTTCCACATGCTTCACCATTCCTATTTCCTCTTCATGCCATCTTCATGCCAATCCTCTACAACTGCATGTTATATCCACAATCTACCACCCCAGGAACAAAATATCTATGACAGTGCAATCGTCAAAATGAAATATCACTTTGATACCACTTGGTGTAGTCAAGATTAGGAGGGACTTCAAAGAGATCTATCTAGAACATGCAGCATGAGTAAAACACAACATGAACAAGACAGGATGATGGAGGTAATGCAGAACTGATTGAATTATATCATGAAATCCAATTACAATTTGCCAACAACATGCGGACTACAAGATTCGACTCTATACATGCTCTAATTATAGTATTGGTCACCTTTGGACCTCTTAATCTAAAGATAGATCTTCTATGTTCTAAAAAATTGATTCTACAAGATAAATTGTATTGATTTATATGATCTAGAGGGATCCACATCGGCCCAAGAAGAATCAAATGTCGATCAAGAAAATGAAATGTGTAAAACCACCAGGTAGACCTTTGCCAACCAAAGGATGAAGTGCAGACCAAAGGGAAGGTCAGGCACATGCCAAGAAACATTGGAACAATGAACTAAAGCTTCACAAGCTATGGAAAGGATCTACAAGATTCACCAAAAGACAAAATAGGTCCAAGTGGGTCCATATATTCTAGGTCAAAAACCTATCTCAGATTTCGAAAGTGATAACTCGCCAGAAAAATATCCAAACATGTATGGACTTGGGGTAAAGGAGATAATTATGTCCACAAGAAAAATCCATCTCCATAAGATCTGATGAGAAAATATAAGAAAACATGGAAAGAAATGCTAAAACTGCAAAACAGGAAACAAATTGAAAATAAATGTTTTTGGTTGATGCAAGATTGCCAAGAACTAGGGATGCTCTTGCATCACTGTGATTCATCATTAGGATGATAGATATGTAGTATAAAATATGAATCACATCCATGATTTATCTTTCCTCCTACAGCTCTATCATCTTGATGATGAATCATAGAGTGTGATTGAAAACATTGATGCAAAAAATTTATACACAACTTAATCCAAAAACAAAATATATGAATTAATCATTTTGTCATCAACTTTCATAGGCGTAAATAGTGTATTATCATTTGAATCATCATAACCCTCATCCATAGATGAATAATTGGTCTATTTTAAATAAAAGCTTCTTTGGGGCTTCTCTCTCTAGAATTTTGTATCTTCTCTATTTTGATCTTCTTTAAAAGAAGATTTAGAAGAAAAAAACCAATTATTCCACAATTAAAATATTTGAATGGTAACTTACCATTGTATCTTCCAATGCATTTCTTTAATCTTCTTAAAAAATTTACTTCAATTTCATCAAGGCCCTCATAGTTTTTACAATCATATTTAGTCTTCTTATTAACATTGAATGTAGTTTCCCTTTTACGAGCAACCTTAGTAAACTCTCTCATCTCAAAGGAAAACAAAGAACAATATAATTGATCCATTGTAAAATTATCCAAATCTTTACATTATTCAATAGAAAATACCTTAGGAAAGTAAGACTTAGAAAGAGATCTAAGTACCTTTTTTACAACTTCAACTTCTTTCAAATAAATACCAAGACTTTTGATACTAGTTTTTAGATCATTAACTAAGAGAAAAAATCTAGGAATATTTTCATCTTGACGTATCTTCAAATTATCAAACTTACACTTGAAATATTTCTTTAGTAGTGCCATAGTGCATCACCTTCACAAATTCTAAATTTGTTGAGCCACTCATTATAGAATTCATTGCTTTGCCATTATTTTAATGTAACTAAGTATCATCTACATCAGTTAGAGTAGGAATGTACAACCATCTTTGACTAAGTTCCATACACCAAACCTTAAGGAGGTCAAGTAACCTTCCTGTTTGCATTTCCAAAAGGTGGATTTTGTACATCAAACTTAGGTGCCTTGTGAGCTCCATCTTACCTCATCCTATATCTTTCCTCAAGTGGTTCAACTTCCACAAATGAGCTTAACTCTAATACAAATTGTTAGACACATCCCAAAACTAAGAGGGGGGTGAATCAATCTTGAACATATCTTAGCATTTTAAACCTCAATTTAAATTCAATTTTAAACCTTAACTTGATCAGCAATGAAATATGGGTAATGAAAACGCATGCACAAGAGAACACCAAATTTATGTAAGAAAACCAAGAAGGTAAAAACCACATTGTGTGTTTAATTCACACAACTTAAACAATATTATGATTTGTTTTAGGGCTCACTGCCTAGAGATGGTCACTACTCTGGAAGGATTTGTAGACTAAGCATGACTTCCTATATGTAAGATAAAAATGACATTAAAGAGATATTCACTATCTTCAAGAAAGATACAGGAATATATGAGTTACAATGAATAAACCTTCAAGAACATTGCATTCAACAATATCATCTTAATGTAGCTTATCTTGACTCACTATCTCAATAAACTATTAGGCAATTTAGCTACAATACTTCCACTCCACACACTCACAACTTCACATTTGCATCTTCCACATTTTATTGTTATTCACACTTATTATAATTAAATTGATCTTCCTTATATACCATCCACATCATCTTAAAACATTAAATAGGTCAATCATTATAGGGGAAAAGAAGTGATTCCACAATGTTGGCCATAAAACATAATTAAGGTGAAAGAAGCCGTATCAAGGAGATAGATAGGAAGCAAAAAAAATTAGCACATCATCAAATATAGTCCCAAATAGAAAACATGGTGGTGCGCATCCTCCTACATCAACAATAAGATAATGTGTAGCAAAAACATACAAAACATAACCAATCAGCCCAAAAAGACTTCCTCAAATTGAATTCTCACAAAGAGAATCCCCAACAACCATATTAGAACCCAAAAACAATTTAACACATATTTCAATGCTGGTAGACACCCCCAAAGATTCACTACAAACAAGAGAACAAGCCTGATTAGTCAGACAAATACCAATACCCAGAAAAATAACACAAAAACAAATGCGACACCGAAAAGACTATCTAACAACATGTGGATCACATAGAGGCATTCTATGAACCCTCAACAACATCCTCATATATTTTTTCTAACTATGAAGTTAAAAATAGTTGGAAAAATGAAACCGATACAAAGTTCATCATTACTAGAGTGTCAAGAGGCACATCATGAGAGAATCCTTGATAGAATCGCTTCCAAAAGTTTAATCACTCAAAATATAAACTGAGAAACTACACAAACATTATAACCATATCCTCAAAGCCACATCAATAGGAACATCAATGTGGAAGATTGCAAAGAATTCTTTGGATGGGACATGTAACTAGTAAACACACTGCTAACATAATACAATTACTATAAAAATCAACTACAACACCACTGACCTATAAAATATAGGTGTACAAGGCCCACATATCATAGGTATTATATAAATGACCACAAGACCATATCTTCGAATGTAGAGGATTGTAAAGCATTCTTCTAGACCATCTTCAACACATGTCTTATATAGTTTCACTCTTAGTCAACTTCCAGAAATGAGAACATGATTTCCTTCACTTAGAATAAATAAAAGAGGTACTATATCAACATAAGATCATCCTAAAAACATCACTTCATCATCATTCTTGTAATCCTCATCTTAATATCTCTCTACAGTTCCCTCTATTCTTAGATCTATATATCCACTTGTCCCCAACTCTCTCTCTCTCTCTCTCTCTCTCTCTCTCTCTCTCTCTCTCTCTCTCTCTCTCTCTCTCTCTCTCTCTCTCTCTCTCTCTCTCTCTCTCTCTCTCTCTCTCTCTCTCTCTCTCTCTCTCTCTCTCTCTCTCTCTCTCTTGATGCTTGTCTCGCCCTGTCAACCTCCCCAATTATCGTCTCTCTATCTCTCTCTTCACCTCTCTCCCCATCTCCACCTCTCTCCCCATCTCCACCTCTTTCATTTAGTTGATACTTTCCCCTCTCCCACTCTCCTCCTACCCTCTAATTACCACAGAATATATATCATTATCTTGCCACTAATTACCCTATCTCTCTCCAACCTCTCTCCCCTTGCCTTTTATTGATACTTCTATCTCTCCACTCTCCACTCTCCACTCTCCTCTCTCTCTCTCTCTCTCTCTCTCTCTCTCTCTCTTCCTTACTTTATACTTACATCTCCCACTTTTTCCCCTCTTTCCTAATTAGTCTCTCTCTCCCCCTTTGTCAATCTCTTTTGAATCTCTCTCTCCCTTTATTGATAATTTCCTCTAACCCTTCCCCATAATTACCTACTTTCTATTTCTCTCACTCCATTGGAGTCATTGGGATCAAATTAGTATTAGAGTTCCAAAGTGGATTGACAAGACAAATTTTGAAGATCTAAAAACATATCCTATTGGCAAAAAAATAGTCAAGATGATATGGCCGATGGTGATAGCAAGTTTGTGGACAAGACATATTTAATAGGGAGTGAGGTGAAATCTATGTAGATGTAGATATAGTTCAAAAAGAAACAATCAATTAGTGTTGTATATCCATGGTTGTACTTGAACCTACACTCAAATTGTAAACACTTTTAAATAAAAAGAGAGCCGAGATTAAACATTCAAAATTTCCAAAAATATATTTTACAAAAATTAAATAAAATAGATGGGTTCATGAAACATATTCATCCTAGACACTATGTTGCTTAAGAGTATTCAGTAAGTGGTTCTAGATAGTTAACATCTCTTTCAATTTTATATCATTAATTATGAGAGAGAGATTGCACTTAGAAACCACTAATTAACATTATAATTTTATAACTAAAATATGGATTAATATAAAGATCTTGATAAAAAATACAATTTATAAAAAACAAAAATTAAAAAAGTGAGCAATACATAACAATTATTCTCATAGACAAAATCAAACCATATTAAAAAACTATTAGTATCGTGTTGTATGTTTTCATTGATGTCAAATCCTATTATTTGGTTAAGTCTGGATGTGATATATTGAGCAATAGTGGGAGATAGGTATGTATGTGATATCAATGGTCGTTTGGTGATTTGCCAAAAGATTTGGTTTCTCGGAAGATGTGTTGTTGATGTTACTCAATGCTATTTTTGGGTTTGGCTTGATTCAGATGTTGAGGTGTTGATCCAAAATTTGAGGTTGTGTAATGAAATTTTGTTTTGGGTTAGACATTGGTGATGTATGTAATGTGTTAATGTGTTTGATGTAGAGAATTGTAATGTGGTCTACTTCTCAATTCTTCCCACCTCCTGAATGTTTAGTAGTGACCTATTTTAGATCTTTAAACTGGCTGACTTGGAAGATTATGTTTTCCCAGAGATAGTATATGCATGTGTATGATCTGGATGAGTTAGTGTGACATTTTGTGTGAATGGATAATTTTGTAGATGATATGCAGGATTGAAAGAATCTAATTGTTGTTGTAAAGTGTGTTGCGGATAGTTACCTTAAGTAGTTCCATTAGTGCACATTATGTTTTAGTGGTGGATTTAATTTTCTATCTTTCTTTCTTCAATAGTGAGCCCTCTGAGAGTGAGCCTTTCTGGGTGATGAGGCCTCTTGCAGTGAGAATTTTAGCAGTGAGCTATATTTTGTAAAAATCACCTTAACTGGTGTCACCTTAATAGTTATTTTCATATTAAGAATTAGCATTCTTCTTGACTTTTCTCTTCTTGGGTTTTCCATGTAAATCCTAGTGTTCATTGAGTCTGATTTATGTGCATGTGTTGTGATGGTTAACTTGATTAATTATACTAATTATTATGAATTTTTGAATTATGTTTAAAGAATATTTTAATTATCAACTGATTCACCCCCTTGTCATTTGCTTGGATATTCAATAATTGGTATCAGAGCTTTGGTTCCTTGATATAAAGCTTAACTGTTTGAGTTAGATTCTTATCCAATGGCACACAAATTATATATCCCAATCTTTAAAGGATCTGACTATAGTTTCTGGAAAGTAAAGATGAGTGGTTATTCAGTTTCTCTATGTTACAATAGTTGGAAGGTGGTGGAGATTAAGTATGTACAATTGGAAAATGGTCTTACAACTCTGGATGAGATTCAATCTGATGAAGAAAATGAAAAGAAAGGTATGTTATCTTTAGTGCATTATCAAAAACTAAATTGACAAAAGTCATTTCCTTGAATACTGCTTATGAGGCCTAGCAGAAGCTAAAAATAATCTTTGAAGAGAATGTGAGAGTTAAGTTGAAAAATAGGTTGACAACTAAGTGAAGGTATGCAAATTGATAAATGGAAGAAGAAGAATATATAGTAAGATATTTTGAGAAAGTTGACAATGCAATGAATGAAATCAAAGAACTCAGAGGCACTTTGAATGATAAAGATATAATTGAAAAAATCTTGATGACTCTACCGGTGAGTTTTAGTGATAAGATCTCAACTATTAAAGAAACCTATGATTTGAAGAAGTTCACTAGAGAGCAACTTTTTGGTACCCTAACTACATTTGAAGTGAAAAAGTTTAGAAAATACAAAGACAAATCAGAGACAACATTTAAAGAAACTAAAGATGGTTTTAATGATGACGATAGCCCAGATGAGATGGAAGCAAAATTTGTGAGGAAATTGAAGAAATGCATCGAGAAGTACAAAGCTATGTTACCCTTTAAATATTTTAGATGTTGAAAGATTGGTCACATAGCTACTAGATTTCTGGAAAAGGGATCAAGACAAAAATTTAGAGAAAATAAAGGAAAGTTCAATAAGAAAGCCTACTATGTCAAGGATGAAGCTAGCATTTTAGATAATGAATCAAATTATGAAGAAGGTTATTGTTTGTTTCCTGTAGAAAATGATGCAACTAGATTTGATATTTCTAAAAATGTTGCTACTACATTTCATGCTAGAAGAAATAAGAATGAATGGTTGATTGATGGTGGATGCTCAAATCATATGACTGGTGATAAGACTAAGTTCATAAATATTGAAAAATATGATGGCAGTTTTGTTAGGTTCGGAGATGATTAGACACGACAAATTGTTGGGATTGGTTTAATTACTTTTGATGGAAAGCATAACATTGACAGTCTCTACTATGTGAAGGGTTTGCATCATAATCTTTTGAGTCTTGCATAGATGTGGAAAAATGGATAAAATGTTGTCTTTTAGGTTAATGGATGTGAGATTCGAAAGGAGTCTGAAACAGTTATTGTGGCTGGAAGAAGGACAAATGGAAATATGTATTAGCTAGAAGGAGCTACAAGAGATATTTTGTTATCTCAGTTTGATGACAACTGGCTATGGCATCAAAGGATGTGTCATGTCATCTTTGATAATCTTGTGTAGATCAGTTCAAGGAGTGTAGTGAGATATTTACTAAGATTGACCAAATTGGATAACAAATCTATAAGGAATGTCAAGTAGGAAATTAGATGAAGAGAACATTCAAAGGAAAGGATTATTCATCCACTAGATTACTAGACTTGTTACACACAAATCTATGTGCTCCAACTAGAACAAGGAGCTTGCAAGGTGAGAGGTATTTAATGCTATTGATTGATAATTATTCTAGAATGAATTGGGTTGCATTCTTAAGAGAAAATTATAAAGCATTAGAGAAATTCAAGATATTCAATGCAAAAGTTGAGAATGAGGTTGATATGAAAATCAAGTGTTTAAGTTTTGATAGAGGAGGATAATTTATTTCTGATGAGTTTAACAATTTTTGTGAGAAACATGGCATTAGACAACAATTATCTGCCTCTTGGACACCATAGCAAAATATTGTAGTGGAAAGGATGAACAAAACTATACAAGAGGTTACTAGAAATATGATGGAAGGATGAAAATTTCTAGAAGTCTACTGGAGAGAAGAAATTCACACAACATCCTACACTCGTAACAAAATTCTATATTGGAAGAAATATGGGAAGACATCTTATGAAGTTTGGCATTGTATAACTCTGATAGTGAAATATTTTAAAGTATTTGTAAATAAGTTCTATATTTGGAGAGATGAGGATAATCCTGCAAAATTCGACAACAAATCAGATGAAGGCATATTCTTAGGGTACTCGATAAAGAGCAAGGCATACCAATGTAAAAAACAAGAGGCTGAATAAGATTGTTGAAAGTGGAAATGTGAAAGTTGATGAAAGCACTTCAAAAGACTCAGAGATATTGGCAAGATATGAATTTGATGAGTCTAGTGAAAGGAAAAAGGAAGAGGAAACCAGAAGAGAAGAGAAGAATGTTCAAGATGCTCTGGCATCTACATCCAAGACCCCAAGATATGTTCAAAAGAATCATTCAGAAGATCATATCATTGGAGATAAAAGTAAAGGTATCATAACAAGAAGAAAAGCATCTCAAGAACAAGTTTTTCTATGTTTACTATCTAAAACTGAGCCAAAGATAGTAGAAGAAACTTGTAGTGATCAGAATCAGATAAAGACAATGTAGGAAGCACTGGAGAAAAATCACACATTGGAATTAGTTAGTAGACCGGAAGACAAAAATGTGATTGGAACTAAGTGGGTATTCTAGAATAAATTGGATGAGGATGGAAAGGTAGTAAGAAACAAAGAAAGGTTGACCTACAAAGGTTATACTTAGATTGAAGACATTGATTTTGATGAAACTTAAACCCTAGTTGCTCGAATGGAGGCAATTAGGATGTTCTTAGCAGTTGCAAAATTTAAGGATTTGAAGGTTAATCAAATGGATGTGAAATCAACATTCTTGAATGGAGAATTGAAAGAAGAAGTTTATTTTGAATGACCATAAGGTTTCAGTTCAAAAGATTATCCAAACATTGTTTGAAGATTGAAGAAGGATTTGTATGGACCAAAACAAACCCCTAGAGCTTGGTATGAAAGGCTAGACAAGTACCTAATTGATCAAGGATTTTAGAAAGGTTCAACTGACATGAATTTGTATTTCAAGATTGATTCTAATAAAATCCTAATTGTTGTACTATATGTTGATGTTATAATATTTGGAGGAAATGAAGGTATGTGTAGAAGATTTGCTAATGAGATGCAAAAGCAATTTGAGATTTCCATGATTGATGAAATAAATTTATTTCTTGGTTTGCAAGTCAATCAAAATGATAAAGGAATTTTCATTTTTCAGTCTAAGTACATTAAAAATTTCTTAAAGAAGTTTGGGTTGGAGAATTCCAAACTTGTGTGTACACCTATGACCATTGGATGCAAGCTAACCAAAGATGATAAACCTCCTAAGGTAGATGCAAGTTAGTCAGGGATAACTTTAAGAAACCCCCCCGGGCAACTGTGTAAAATCCTGGCAAATCAGACAGTATTTTTGGGGAGAAATTTTCATATTGATGGCGAATTTTTTTTTATGGTACAAAAATGCCATAAATTTCTGGCGAATAATACCTTGTTCTATGGGGAAAATATTTATTGTGGGATGGGAATAATTACTATTAAAAGGAACAAATATATAATTGTATGAGCGAAAAATTTTACTCAGAAGGAAAACTTATTTAAATTTATTGGCGATTTTTATCCACCACTTGAAAGTTATTTAAATGTATTGGCGATTTTTATCCACCGTTTGAAAATTATTTAATTTGTTTTTGTGATTATTTTGTTATTTATGGTACAATATATAATTCATTGGCAATTTCATAAATTCATTGCCATTAATAGACATCACATCACATTAGTACATCACATCACATAATACATTGAGTCCGGACCTTGCACAATGTATCAATAAGCATGACCTCTTTTGACATCTAAAGGGTGACACATACTTAAAATCTATCAATGATTTTAAACCGTTCGATGATCGTAGATCAATGGCTGAAGTTTTATTTCGGCCCAATTTTCTGAAGAGAACATAGCTCACTAGAAAGTGCCCAGAATGGAATTGTATTCAATAGACACGTATCAAATGTCACGAATCATGATCGATAATTTCATTCATTTAATATATATATCTATTCACTTACAACAATCCACTTTGTCCCCATGACTTCCAATGTGATACTTGTCAATTTGGTACTGGTTCATAGATGTTTCCAATTTTGCACACTCTTGCATTTATGGGAAAGATTTGAAGAGATACGAAAGATTTAAAAAAAATTATAGCAATTAATATTGTTAAAGTAATTATTACAATCAAGAGCTTCAACAATTTATATACAATCTCTGCTTCTTTCATCTTCAATTAACCTTTGCTCACTGTATTTCAGGTTTATAGGCTCACTGCTCAGGTTGTTTAATTTGTTAATCTATTTTCTCAAGATGGACACTCCCATCCGCTTGAGAAGCATTTCTGTAGAGGACCAGAGGGCCTTTCTAGGCTCCATTAGAGACCCAACCCTCCAAGAAGTCTGTAAGGAGGTTGGGTCGTTCACCAATGAGGCTGTGTGGATGGTACTAGGTAGAGAATATCTACGAAATGAAAATAGGTACTGTGTTAACACAGACCTTACATCCCTCTTCTTAGTGTCTCTTCTTGACCTGGGAGGAGACAAGGTGGATATGCTGATGCTGTTGAGGAAGGTTTTTAATGAATACTTCCTCAGAGATGACATTACTCTTGTCATTTTTCTAGAAGTAGGGGTGGGGATCCCTTGGGTGAGTGATTTATCCAAGCTTCTCCTCCCTGACCAAACACTGTCAGTGGCCAGACAACCGTTTCTCCTAAACCTGAATGCAGAGCAGCTGACATGTCATAGAAAATGGGCGTGGATTGGTAGGGACTTCCTCTATAAATGGTTCCTCCTAGATGACTTTCCAAACTACATGTGGATTGAAGAATTCTCTCAGCTTATGCTGTCCGAAGAATTCTACATGGAAGGAGGGCCAGATTCTTAGGGCAAAATTGTAAACAATTCCACTACCTGTGCCCTACCTCGCCCCCCTGTAGTTTTTTTTCCTATGTCCTTGAACCCTAACAGGCTGCCAGTGGCTCACTCATTTTGGCTTTTAAGATTTTGGGGGACTCAAGGCTCAGACGAAAAAATTGTAAATTTCAAAAGCATAAATATTAATGATAATTTTTCAAATTTCAGTTTGTTTCACTTTGCCTCTTACAGTCTTATGGATATAAAAATGCTTTCTATAATTCTATTTCATTTCTATTAATTAATTTCTTTCAAATGCTTTTTGTATATGAGCTACGTTATTTCAATTATTTGTTAAACAATGAAAATAAATTTAATACCATGATGTTTTTATGTAATGCTATAAAAAAAAAATTCAATTTGTTCCATTAATTATTTGTACATTGATTATGGTTGATTATAATTTTAAAAATATATACTATATAGTCATTCAAAATACAAAATTTCAAAAGTTGCAAGATACAAAAGTTTATCTGTAAAGGTTTTTACATTCAATTAATTAAAAAGTTTCAAGATACAAAATTTGCCCATAGCTTATAGCAAGCAGACAAAAAAACTAGTTCATTGCCGATAGGCCGCTCACTCAACTTCACTATCCCCCTAGGTCGCCTCCTCCCAGTCCCTTCCCTCCTCAGAGGTCGATGCTTTGGCTTTCCCTTTTGCCACTTCAGCTTTCATTTTTGGAATGCAGTTTAGGAACTCGAAGTCGGGGTCGCCCTCCAAGCTTGCCAGTAGCTGTATGGCCCTTCCTTCCTCAGCCCTATCTCTCAATGCCCTACCAACCTCCATCCTTGCCACCACATGCAAAACATTCAAGACTTCATCCACCCTCACTAATTTAACAAAGAGTTTCATCGCTTCCCACCCTACTTGGGCTCTTTCATGACACTAGTATTTGATTTCATCCTCTAGGCCACAAAATAAAAGGAAGCAATTCCTCCTAGTCATCCCCTTCCTTAATTTGAATGCCAACTCCCAACACCACCCACTCCAAGATTGAATCCAGGTTAATCAAAAACTCCCCATCAATCAATTTGACCAATGTGGGTTTTACCTTTTCCACTTCCAGTTTGAATTCATAGGCCCACACCATAATCAGAGAGTAAACCTCCATGTTAGTTCGATATCGGTGACTGATATGTACCACCTCCTCCACAAGCATTAGTTGATCTGTCACTGACAACTTCTCCTCCTTAAACCTGAATAGTCCTTGCATTCATTTATCAGATACTTTGCCCAAAAAGGGCACCAACTTCTTGTCTGTTCAAAGTGTGAAATTGGCCTCCATTGTCACTTGCAATTTCAAATCACTTCTTGCAAAAAATGTCTTACAGAAGGTACAATTCTATGAACTACAGATTTTTTTTGTAGCTACTTCAAAGCAAAAAGTGGTACATAGATCAAAAGGTAAAAAAATCTGCCTCCATCTTATAGGTCAGGTAATGAATGTGCACGATAAGACATTAATGTCATGAGATCAGGAAAACAATTTCCTTCCATTCTCCCCTTCCTCTTTTCGTGTGGCATGCCGCAAAAAACTCCTTGTGCAACAATTAATCACCACCTTGGCATTTGTACTTTCCAAATTTGCTCGCCTTAACAAGTTGAGGACTGTAGTTGCACATTTTTTTAAATTAATAGACTAAATTTATGTTAAACTTTTATATATATTTTTAAACTATTTTTGAAATTATATATCGTAAACATATTTTCAAAGAATTTTGTTAAACTTTAAATTAATATTTTAGATTTAATATTGAATGTTTTCTTTTTAATATTAAATTTTTACCTTTCAAATTGCATATCAAAATTTATATTTTTATTTAGTTATTTGTTTTATTCTAGAAACTAAGTTTCATGTTTTATACTATTTCTGAATTTCAAATTTTTACAAATAATATTAACATTATATTTAATAGTTATCTCAAACTATCACACATCTTTAATTACAATTAATATTAACATTATATTTAATAGTTATCTCAGACTATTGCCCAGAATTGAACATTTTAAATTTAATTAAATAGAATTAAGTCTATAGTCTATAGACTATAAATCTCTTTTTCGAGCAAAATTTTAAATGATTAAATAGACTTTAAAAATACACCCAAAAAGTAACATGAGTATGGTGACGTGCTAGAAAAATGGTAGAAGTCGTGGGACCCACTTCATCTTAAACAGGTACCATTGACCATTGGATTAACAAAGATCAACGGCTAGGGTGGATTTCGGCCAAAATGTGGGAAGTGAACACCTTTTTGAGAACTTCGCCCGGAATTGGATATTTTAAATTTAATTAAATATAATTAAGTCTATAAAGCTTTTTTTCGGTCGGAGGCTTAAAATGATTAAATAGACTAAAAATCAAACCCGATAAGTGACATGAGTATGGTGACGTGCCAGAAAAATGGCAAAAGTCATGGGACCCACTACATTTTAAAATAGGTACCATCGACCGTCGGATGAACAAAGATCAACGACTTAGGGTGGATTTTGGGGTGAATGTGGGAAGTGAACATATTTTTGAGAACTTTGCTCAGAAAAGTGACACGAGTATGGTGACGTGCCTGAAAACTGGCAGAAGTGATGGGACCCACGACAACTGACAATAGGTACCATCATCTGTTGGATGAGCAAAGATCAATGACTTAGGGTGGAATTCGACCCGAATGTGGGAAGTGAACACATTTGGGAGAACTTTGCCTGGAATTGAAACGTTTTAAATTTAATTAAATATAAGTCTGTAAAGCACTTTTTCGGACGGAAGTTTAAAATTATTAAACAGACTTAAAAAATAGTCTCATAAAGTCACAATAGGTACCTTGGTCCCTCATCTATTGGATGAGCAAAGATCAATGACTTAGCACGGATTTCGGCCCGAATGTGGGAAATGAACACATTTGGGAGAAATTCGCCCGGAATTGAACGTATTAAATTTAATGTCCTCAGAATTTATACTGAAGTAGTGAATGTTTTGTCCTTCGGCATCGAATAGTTATTAATAATAATTAATAAAATTACAACATGATTCATAATGTCCTCAGAATTTATATTGAAGTAATGATTTTTTTGTCCTTTGGCATCGAATAGTTATTAATAGTAATTAATAAAATTACAACATGATTCTTGATATTTTGCCCTTTAGGTTTTACTTTGCTACTTTTTAGAGTTTTCAAAATAAGAGACTCGTAAATCATAATCGTCTTTCATTTCTTGGATAAACCTGTAAATCAAGGGAGATTCAGAAATAGCTACTAGATTGAGGAATGCAAGTTGCAACAGAGACTGTCTATGCCAATCTAGTGAAATAGAAATTCCAATTTTTGGGTAAAATCTAGAACACCTACATCCTACCTTTTTTGCTTTTGGTAATCTCGTGGTCCAATTTGAGGGTTAGCATTTTCAGGATTTTATCTAGCATTATTTTGAATTATTGACAATAATAGTGAAGGGGAAAATGGGAAGCAGTAGTTCAACAAGAAGCCAAGTGAAAAACAAATGTACCTAATCGAACTACTTAAAACACCAGGTTTCACTGATGAATACCATGATATTTATGACCCTGCTATCCATGGTGAAAAGCGTATCATAGATATTAGATATACATTGTCTAGTAAGGCAGGAGATGCAAACAGGGTAAAATTTATTGTTTTCAACCCAATGTTACAACAAAAAACAAATAAAATCGCATCCTGGGATGTTGGATTGGGAAGCATGGTGTTTCCTAAAGTATTCCCTTGCCCTGATTTTGTCATGGTCTGCACCGAAAATTATGATGAAGATAAAAAAGAAATTGTCAATAAAAATACAAAAGATGAAATTCTATCCATAAACGAGGGAGAATTTTCTCGTTTGTTGAACCTAGGATTTGAAGCTCAAAACTCAAATGTCCAAATTGACCTTGAAAAGTTGGCAGGGAATTATGAGAGTCTCGATCCAAGTCACGAAGATTCATATATCAAAGCTCTAATAAAGAGTGGTACTGGTATTGTGTTGGATCAGAATCATAAGCCTCCTTATGATTCTAACATTTTTGTTCCATGGGTTGGGGATACTATTTCCTTGCTGTCATTTTGCTTGGGATTGGAAAATGATAGGGAAGTGGGTGCAAGCCTTCTTGAAATGATTTATAATATCCATTGTGTAGGTCAGCGAGTAAGATATAATTTTGTTGAGCATGTTGTTCAATCCATGCAAAACAATTCCTAATGATAAAAAAAGGTTCCTGTAAGACATTTAGGTTCTCATCCTACTTGTGCTATCTCCTTCTATCCAAGTATCGTGCAATATTCAAGACCAACAAGCTTCAAATTGTGAGCTATAAGATTGATGAGAAGATTGGGAAGAGAACAGAGTGTCCAATATATGATTGGATGCCAAAGATAAGGATGCATGATAACAAGAAGAACTACAAGCATTTTGTAGACTTCTTTTTGGCACCAATGTATAATGAAATTACAAGCACTCCAATGCCTAGGTTGCCTATGTCTTGTAGAGATTGCATTCAACTCGAAAGTCAAATAGAATTGGCTGACTGGTTCTTCATGGAAGAATTCACTGTGTTAAGGTTTTACGGATCGGCAGTAAAACCATACAGACTTCCAATACATGTGACAGACAGGGTATTTACATTAGAATATGTACGACAATTGGAGAGCACAAATAGGCACTTCCATGGTTAGCAAAAGAAGAGCATATTTCCTTCCTTACCTTTCTCATGTGGAGGGTTCACATTTGAGAGAAAAGCATTCAATGTGGCACATGATTTTTTGAGAGTTTTTAACTTTGGTAATGAGGGTCTTTGGTAGTATGATCCAATCAGTGTAGTTCAAGAAAGGCTTAAGAAAAATGGGAACTCTTCAGCATTATGTCAACATGAAAGTAAACCATTGCTAGAAAAGCTTAGAAACATGGACTCCTGGGATAAGGTAAAAAAAGAGATGGAGAAAATTGCAGTTGACAAAAATATTTCAACAGAATAAATTTCATCATAAATTATGGCATTGCAAATGCACACAAAGAGGACAATAGAGCAGGGCCAGGGTATCCAAAATAGGAGTCCTACAATTTCTACATAAAATTTGCTAATCCATCTAACAAATCTATTCCCAAATCAATTCTGCATGAAAGTAAAGAGAATTATTTCACTCAAACCAAAATAAATGATTTTTGGAATATGAGGAATCTGAGTGAACCAAAGACAAGTGCAGAATTTGAGAGCATCGATGAGGATGCAGAGTTTAGAAAATTGTGGGATATGGAGCATGGCAGGACTGAAGGTGATGATGATGAGCATGAGGTTGCCGTTTAGTCCCCTCCAACAACTACTACAATCCCAAAAATATTAGGTGGAGTCAGTGAGTCCATGAAAGAAAAATATAGCAAAGGGGCAAACCTTGTCGAAAAAATGGGTTTTGAAGGTAGTCGTCTAGGTCCTAGAGGAGATAGCATTTGGTTTTCACTTCAGGTACAACTTCCATCATAGTCAAAATCAAAAAGTCATCTTAAACCAGTCATTGGACATGATTCTTCAGATTCATCATGGATAGGTACTACTCATTACCCTCAGTGTCCACCTACATTTGTTTCAAGTTCAAATCCACAACTACCAAGTCCACCACCACATCATTGTATTCCCATTGGTGGTGAATCAAGTGCCACTACCACTAGTGGGGAATCTGGGGATAGTATTCCTATTATTATTCAGTCAAGTGCCACTGTGATTCATAGGGTTGCCATGGGTACTACTATTGATACTAGTTGTCTTAGTGTTGGACAAGAGAAACATCAAAATATCTCTCGCAAGAGGCCACTAGAGGTAGATACTCAATCTCATACTATTGAGAATCCTATATCAAGTGCCACTGACACTAGGAATCAATTATTTGCAGCTTCAGATCAGACACCTCAAAAGACTATGAAAACTACACATGAAAGTGCTAGTGGGAGTGGGACAACATCATGAACTGTTGTTGGTAATCCTGGTCAAGCATTAGTTAAAACCATATGAATAAGTGGAACTGGAGCCTATGGTATTCCTATGTCACCTTTCAAACATGCAATTGCTTCAGCAAGCCCATATTTTCAATTTCGTGATTACTATGAAAAGTATGAACACACAACAAAAGCAAATAAAGAAAAAAAGAAAGCATTTCATAGGAATTCTGTGTCTGAAGTTGTAAACAAACAGCCTGCAAGGAACAAGGTATTTCCAACATATGACCCACAGAAAGATATGATGGAGTTCATGGTTGTTATGCCCCCAGGCCAATCTAAAGATAAAAATCCACCACACAGTCAGATAGATCCCTCTCAATTTCAAGTTAGCACCCTCCAAATGGATTTTTCCAAAGTACATAATGTAGACAAAATTAGTGTGTCAAAAAGGACTAACGAAGTGGTCTACACTTCACTGCTAAAGGTGGCGAGAGAAAAAAATAAACTGGAGAAACAAATAGAAAAGTTATAGGCAAACCTGGAAAATGAAAAAATCAAGGAGGAAAGCAGTAGATAGCAAGTACAATGATTTACAGAAAAGGATAAAAAATTCAGGCTCTATAGTAGAAATTGCAGAGTAGGAGAAGATGGATGCGGAATTGAAGGACCTGACAGAAAAATAGGCTAAAAACAATAAAAAAATTGTTGAGGAAAAAGCCAGTTTTCAAAAATTATACAAAAGTTATGACTCTGTTGCCACCGAGATGAGAAAATTATAGGACCTATTGGATCATGGGAAGGAAAAAGAAAAACATTTGAAAGAGGAAGTAGAGGAAGAAAGAAAAAAATGTGCACAAATGAAAGAAGACCTGCACAATGCAAATGATAAAATAAAAACTTTGGAGGATAGATTGAAAGATAACATGAAAAATACAATGAAGTATATACAAGAAAACATTTGGTGCCAAATAATGCAGAGGAGTGAGAAGTTGTGTGAATGGTTTAAATTCACTAAAAGTATGAGACAAATTTTTATAAAAATCAAAGGGCACTATGAGAAGAGCACACATGTTTATTCAAAAGAGGAAATGGCAAAAAAAATTCTAAAAGTAGTCTACAGTTCTAGTGACAACTACTTGGCATCCAAAGGAATTAAGAGCCACATTGATGCCACATTTAAGACATCATCTATTTCAAAAATGCCAGAAGCTAAGGGAAACATCAGAATTTATGGAAAGTTGTGGAAAAAAGATAGCGAAGCTACAAGAAAAGAAAAATAATTTGATTAAACTTGGTTTGCCTAAGCCTGTTGACACATCAAATAAATTCATTGGAGAAGAAGCTTCCAAAAAAATCATGGAGATAAAAATGAAGTCTGCTTTAGACTTGCTTCCAAAGGACAAAACTCCCAAAAGCTTTCTGGAATTCATCCAACCATTTACAACTCTAAATTCGGTATTGGATGAAATAGTGATGTCAAGTAAATCTTCTCAATATGGAATGTTGACGAAGTTGGAGTTGACTTTCCATAGTTTACAAAATATTGACCTTCCATCAGATGAAGAGTGGAGCACCCTACAAAAACTGGCACAAAATTCTTAAGAATCATAGTATGTATTGCACAATTTTCTTCTTTTATTCTTAATTTCAAGGTTTTATGTTTTTTCTGTTTGCTATTTTGCTAATCCATCCTATGAGTCTCTGATGCACTTGCTATTGCTACTTTGCTAATCCAGCCTATGAATCTATTTTATGAATAGGAAAAAAATAGCACTCGATATTGCTATTTTGCTAATCCAGCCTATGAATCTATGATGCACAGTGCAAAACTTTAGCTAGTAAATTTGTATTCTCAAATTCTTACTTGCTTTAACATTTATTCATTTCTCTATTTCTGATTAGTAGGTTTTAGTCACTGCTATTATCTACGTTTGATTTGTAATGGTGTGAATTAATATTTAATTTTGAACTTTGTTTTTGGAACAGGAAACATCAAACATGTACCACATGTTAAATTGCTAATATGGCCTATGATGGCCATATAAATATGTGCTGATTTTGTGATTTTGATGTTCCGTGTTCACATGTTGAAACTTGCAATTCAACCTGAAGCTGTTGTTGCTCCCTTGTTTCTATAAAAGGGAATTCAGGATCATTTGCAATTTTGCAAAGGGTTCTGAAACTTTGTATTCACTTTTAAATGGACATTGGACAATCACACATGAGTTGTTGTTGCCTACTTGTTTCTATAAAAGGGAATTCAAGGTCTTTTGCAAAGGGTTTTGAAACTTTGTATTCACTTTTTCAATTGGCATGGAGAATCACACAGATTGGTGTCTTACTATTGAATGAATTGTATCATATGGCTATATTTTGAAAGAATAAATGAAAATCTAAGTTCTCTACATGTGTATTACTATTGAATGAATTGTATCATATGGTTCTGAAATGTATCACACAGATTTGAGACTCAAATATGTATAAATAAACAATGAAAATCTCTATAATTGTATCAATAAACACAATATGGTTTTTTTTAATTATGCTATTTTAAATCTAGAAATAAAAAGTTGAAAAATACAATTACAAATCAATATTAAATTCTAATTGCAAATAGTAATATGATTTTGTAATATGAATGATGAGATACAGTAATAAGATTAATAAATACCAATCTCTTACAGTTGCCATTCATCCTCATCAAATTCAGTGCTTTCTTGATTTTGATTCTCGTCTGTGGTTTCTTCACTCCGAGTCTGAGTCTGCATATCTTCACCACACTGCATCTCAATGCTACCATTAGGTCTAGTAGTCCCACTGGCACTTTGGTTTGAAGTGTTGCCTAGACCTCTTCTTTCACATTTGGACCTCCAGATTTGCAGTGCCCTATCGTAAGGAAAAGTGTGGACATCATACCTAGATGTATAGAACCTCAAGCAATTTTCCAAATTTTTGTCTAGTTTGTTTCTTAGCTTTGATTTTAGGAACCCCAAAGCACTGAAAACTCTCTCATCTTCCACCGAACCCAATATAATGGTAAGACATAAATCAGCAAGCTTAACATATTCTGTCATTGAATCACGCAAGGATGGGTTCTCAACTATATATTTCCAAAGCCTTGTTACTGATCCCTCTTCGCGGGGGTTCTCCATTATGGCATATTGTTGTTTCATAGTGTATGCAAAATGAGATGATTCCTCTTGAAGATGAGTTTTGTCTAATATTCCATTTATAGTTACTCCATTAAATTCTCTTCATATGGAAAATTGTTTTATCAAAGTCAGTAGCTTACTTTGAAAATCAGATGCATTGTTGAGGCTCCAATAATGAGGAAACATAATAGACATGGCTTTGAGTAGGTTGTCAGGATAGAATCTACTTCTAATTTGTGATGAAATATCATATGCAATTTTTTTCACAGAAGTAGTTACAACCTCAACAATCTTGTCGAAATCTTCCTTTGTAACTTTTGCTAGTTTCTTCCTGGGGTGCTTTCCTGGTTCCTCGGGCTCGACCGTGGCATATAAGTGCATTGCTATCTCAACTCCCCATACATTGGCACATATCTCCCCATCTACACCGATTTGTAAAAGGTTATTAGGATTGTTCAAATTTGTGAGTGTCTGCCACTTAACAACTTTTTCATCAGATAGTGTTGGTTGATTTCGATAGAGATTGTCAAGGGTCATGCATGTCATCTTACGTAGCGTAGCATATTCTGCAATATACAGAGCTCTTTTTTGGGTAGCCTTCATAATATTCCTCATTTTCTCTGGCATGGGTAGAAGAGCTGCTAATGTTAAGAGTGTCTCTAAATTACTTAACCTGCCAAGAAGTTCAGGAAATTTCTGTTGATCTTATTCGTCGTGAGTTGTGTGAAATAGTCCAATCAAGGATGGATATTTAGAAAACACTCGATGCACTGGACCATCCAAAGAGATCCATCTAGTATCATTATCCTTGAGAAGCTTGTTCCCATCAGTTAATCCATCAACAAAGTGTTGAAATTCCATAAATTGTTTGGGACTTCGACAGAAGTGTGAGTAGAGCTCTTTGATTAAAATTTCAATATTTTTATCCGAAGAAAACTTGCTCACAATTCCAAAAGCTAGATTCATTCTGTGAGCCATGTAGTGAATTGTAGTAATGTACAGTGCAAATGAAGTTTCAATCTTTGTACAAAGACCATTCCTGTGACCTTGCATTACCGAAGCTCCATCAACTCCAACACAAACCAATTTTTTGGCTACCGTCATGTCATCCATACCTCCATATTCAATTAAACTTCTCTTTACTAGTTGAAATAATTTTTTTGCTATCACACTCTCCTTCATTTTAGCAACAGATAGTAGATGAGGTTGGCAGGTATGATTCTCTATAGTATAAACATGCATGCATACCCATGAAGTATTGTCTACTGTCATAATTTCGTCTAAAGAAAATGCAATGAAGTTTGACTCTTATTTTTTCCTGTACATCTTTTAGCAAGACAACTTGCCCATTCCCATCCACTGTTTACTGACTAGTGTCTATTAGGATAGTTAGGAACTTTCAAAAAGTGTAATAAATCACTAATTGATGGGAAATCTATCATAGCACACCCTTTGCTCAAAATATGAAAAACAACGCTTAACTGAACAACTTTTCCCAGTTGTTCTACTTGCATTGCTTTTCCAAAAATAGCTTCAATAAAACCTTTAACTTCAACAGGCTTCATCTGTAATTTCTCATGAAAATAATACTCTTTGGCATTCCTCACATGCTTACATTCATCCTTTGTTTTCCATCTTATCACTAATTTTTCAACCCTGTCTATCATTTGTTTTTCATAAACTTTATCCATATGCTTTTCTATGGTGTCAAATTTTAGCTGCAACCTAATTTCCTTGTTATTTTTCCAAGTGCAAATCTTACACCTGCATTCTATTGGAGGCTCACCTTCAATTGGATTCTTGACTGGTTCAATGAATGGATACTTTGATGCCCAATTAATTTGAAAATTCCTCACTGATATATCCCACTCCCGATCCTTTTCTGATTGTGGTTCACCCTTTTTTGATATGGCTTTTCTTTTCCCCTTTCGTGCATTATCATCAATGGCATTATCACCCAAGTCGATTATATCATTCCAGCTAACTTGGGTATCTACTAGATAATCTTCTTCAAGATCATCATGATCTGAGATATCAGGTTTGCCGCCGTCTTCAACATGCAGTGTAGGTGGCGAATTTTGTATTTGTACTTGTGATGATGTACCTTCTTGATTTTCACCAGTACCACAATCTTTTCCAATGACAAAGTATGAAGACAATGTTCTGCTTTTTGTTGGCCTCTCCTGGCCTTCCCCACATTTAGGTTTCCTACCCCTCTTCCTGTTCGACATCTCCAACGAAATAAAGGCTTCCAAAATAATATCAATTTGTTGAAGAAGCAATAATAGACTATAATGTATAATATACCACTTCAAAAATATGATCGCTCACCTTTAGGCTTTAGGTCACTAGCAATTGCCAATACAGTCAACAACAATGATTTTCCTTGGTCTAAAACATCGCTATTGATTAGAATTCAGAGCCTAGAACCCACTAGATTGTGTTGAGATAGATCTAATCTTTGCATGTATTTATACCAATCCTTATATGGCGAATTCCGCAGTAATTTTATATGGTATACAAATATTTGGTGAATCCTGTGTAACTATAACATGACCTATGTAATTTTTGAGGTGATTATAGGTCATCCAAATATGACTTATGTAATTTTTGAGGCGATTATAGGTCGTCCAAATAATAGGGAAATACAATATAGTTGGGAAAATTTGGGGTGAATGGAGACACGCATCGGCAAGATGTTAGGCGAATTGGGTCCCCCTAGCTAAGAAATCTTCACATGCCTATAGGAGAATTAAGGTCATCTATTAAGGCAACCTCAGAGAGTGTAGGCGAAATAATTAAATTTACCATGTGTCCACCATATATTGTATTGGCAAAATCATCGCATAGAAACATTTAATTGGATAAAACATATGGCGATCAGGCTGTGACTTTGACGGAAATTGATAATGTTCTGGTGACATGGCCACCCCTAGACGGTACAAAATATTTGCCATTTCCCACATGGCTGACATGAAAAATTCACCATTGGAGAATATTCACCACTAAAGTAAACTCTAAAGTTAGTACATGTCTATGATTAGACGAGTGTCATATTTGACTGCTACCAGATTAGATATCATGTATGTAGTATGCTTGGCAACCAAATCTCATCAAGAACCAAAAGAATCACATTTTGTATTAGTGAAAAGGATTTTCAGATATCTTAAAGACATACAAGAATTTGGTTTGTGGTATCCTAGGAACTTTGATTTTACCCAGACAACTTATATAGATGGAAACTAGGACGGAAGTGTTGATGAAAGGAAAAGTATAAGTGGAAGAGTATTCTATCTTGTCTCCTGGTTAGTTTCTTGGTCAAGTAAGAAGCATGAATTTGTGTCTCTATGTACAACTAAAGCATAATACATTCCAACATCTTCATGATGCACACAAATTTTATGGATGAAGAAGACTCTGAAGGACACTGGTGTGAAGTTTGATGAACCTATCTCAATCATGTGTGATAATACCAATGCAATTTTAAATAATCTATTATAGCATTCTAGAACAAAGAATATATCCATTCGATACCGCTTTTTGAGAGAAAAAGTGTTGGATAATGAGGTAAGACTTGAATATGTATCTACATAGGAACATATTTCAGATATCTTCACTAAGGCATTGTGTAAAGATACTTTTGAGTATCTCCAACATAAGTTAGGGGTATTACCCCTTTCTAGTTTTAACCAATGTGCATTGGTCCAGTGATTAGCTTGCATATTCTTTTTCTAGACTAATGCTTGTGTGCGTCCTCTTAGGGGGAGCAGGAGTGAGTTTCATAGGGGGAGTTTTTATGGCCTTTGTCATTGTTTTCAAATGGGGAGAGAGCGAGTGATGTCTATTGATATGTTTGTCATCTTGATGGATGTTGCCATTAATGAAAAAGTGGGATATTGTTAGCATCATGTTGTTTGTTGTAATTGATGCCAAATCCAATGGTCCGATTAGGTCCAGATTTGATATATTAAGCAGAAGTGGAATATAGGTATGCATGTAATGTCGATGGTCATTTGGTGATTTCCCTGAAGATTTGGCTTCTCAGAAGATGTGTTGCTAATGTTACTCAATGCTATTTTTGCATCCTGCTTGATCCAGATGTTGAGGTGTTGATCCAAAAGTCAAGGTTCTGTAACAACGTTTTGTTTTGGGTTTGACATTGGCGATGTATGTAATGTGTTGATGTGTTCGATGGAGAGCATTGTAATGTGGTCTAGTTCTCATTCCTTGCCACCACTAGAATGTTTAGTAGTGACCTGTTTTAGATCTCTATCTTGGCTAAATTGGAAGATTTTGTTTTCTCAGAGACATTTTATGTATGTGTATGATTTAGATGAGTTAGTGTGATATTTGTGTGAATGGATAATTGTGCAAAAGATATGCAATATTAAAAGAATTAGAGAGTTTTTAGCGGCAAATCTTCGCCAATTGGCGAATTTCGTGTGAATAGTCTGGGGCAACATTGTGGTCAAATCGCCCAGAATTTTGGGGTTAACGGTACACTATAGAATCTGGCTTCGCCATTGACCACACACTATAGACGTGCATGACCGTAATATTCTCCTGGAATCACTCGGACGTGGGTATTAGATCACCTTCGTTATTTGCCAGCAATAGTAAAATGACCACATACCCAGGACCTAATTCGCTAATGGTAAATTAAATGTTCATTGCACGCGTCTGCCAAATTTGCCAATATCAATTAATACATTATAAGCATTTGAGGACCCATTTTTCCCCGCTTAAATTAAATGTTCATTGCATGCCCATGCAATTCGCCAAAAATGCAATTAAATTAAATGTTCATTGGCTATTGCGATGCTTGGGACCCACGTAATTCACCAAAAAATGCAATCATGGATTGCTATAAATACACTCTTTCTTACAATTTGTTCATGTCTAATTAGTAAATTGGGAGCTCTCGAGTCTTGATTCGCATTCCGCAAATTGAGTTGGAAAGTCAAAGTTCATTGTAGGGTGGAGGGTGAGAGTTACAATCCTGCAACACAGGCTCAGGCATTCTTGATTCTTGATACAGAGAATTGAGAAGGCATAAAGGTGAGTAATCATTTCTTCATACTTGATAATATTAGTTTTAACTTTTAATTTGTAGTGAGAGGTCAAGACTCAAGATGTCACAGTCATACATGGGTGAGACTCCTCAGGGTGGTGAAGGGATTGAGATGTCACACAACAGTGAGATTGAGACTCCTCAGGGTGGTGAAGGGATTAGGATGTCAGACAAGGGTAAGACTCCTTAGGGTAGTGAAACTGAAGGGATTGGGAGGCCATCAAAATGCCCAGAACTTAAACTTAAAGATACTACCATAAAGTCTTTCTTTGGAATTGGTAAAGTTTCTGGTCCATCAACTTCTACAGTTGCAGAATCCATTCATAGTAGCTCACCACCACCACAAGGTGGGATTTGTCGTTGAGTTAAATGCATCAAATGAGGATGATAATACTGACACGGTAGAAGATGTTCTAAGGGATACACACAATGAGATAATTCAATCGGATACAAATGCTAGTACTAAAGATGATGTTGGTAGGAAGAAAAGAAAAAGGAAAGTAAAACTAGGATGAGAGTGGGAGATGACAAGGAGTTTTAAGATTGATTGGGTAGCAAAGTACCCATTCATTGAACCGGTCCCAAACAATGATGAACAACCAATAGAATGTAGGTGTAAGATTTGTAGCTAGAAAACTAAAAGAGAGAAGAAGAAGCAGCTAGAGCTTGACACCATAGAAAAGCATATTGGTAAGGTTTATGAAAAATAGATCATAGATGGAAAGGAAACATGAGTAGTAAGATGGAAATCAAAGGAAGAATGTCTTCATGTTAAGTATGTTGCAGAATATGAAGAGCATAACCACAAAATGACACTGATTAGTAATAGTGGATTTGGAAATACAATCAAGGCTGGGCTTGAACATGCAGTGAAAGATGCAAACCTAGCAAAGACTGTTCAGATGAGTGTTATTTTTTATATTCTGTAGAGAGGGTGTCCTATGAAAGATTTCCCATAATTTAGTAATTTATTATCGATTTTGAATGTTCCTCACTATCCTATGTCACATTGGTTGATAAACATTGGATGGGAAATGGCAAACTGTTTCGCTGAGGTGGAAAAGAAAAATTTACAAGAGAGTGTAAAAGAGTCAAATTTAATTTCATTATCCAAAGATGAGGTTACTATGGTAGATAACACTTCTTGGGTTTGTATGTATGTGTATACCGTAAAAGAGCACATCTATCGACCTCATTTACTCTGTGTTGATAAAATGAGGGGCAATTCAACATCCGAAAATTTATATTTGGAAGTTAAGAAAACTTTGAATGAAATTGCTGGTATGGATGACTTCACAATTGCCAAGAAGTTGGTGTGTGTTGGAGCTGATGGAGCTGCAGTAATGCAAGGTCAAATGACTGGTCTTTGCACAAGATTACAATCTAGTATTGCACCATACATGGTTGGCATTCACTACATGGCCCATCGAATGAACTTAGCATATAGAATTGTAAGAAATTTCCCTACAGTGTCAAAAGTTGAAGATCTGGTCCACGAGCTCCACTCATACTTCTGCCGAAGTCCTAAACATTTTGCAAAATTTTAGATTTTTGCTGAGGGAGTCATAGTAGGAAACAACCTTCTCAGGGATGTTGAAACCAGATGGGTCTCCTTTCATGGACTAGTGGAACGAGTTCTAACAAAATATCAATCCTTGATCAGATTAATGTATGAGCAATGCCTCAGAGTAGACAAAGCTCTTGATCTCTTACATAAGTTAAGTGATAAAGAGACTTTGTTAAGTTTAGCTAGTCTTCTCCCCATGCTCGATTCAATGAAGAAACTTGTTAAGAAAGCCCAAGATAGAACTATGTGTATCAATGAGTATAGCACTTTACGTAAAATGACATGCTTGAGCCTGGATGGTCTATATTCAGATCTAATAGGGCGAATCCCAATTTTTTTTAGGTGGCAGATAATTATAGATTTGAATCATGCTGAATTTTTTTTACATTTCAATACAAAAAATGAGTTATGTGTCTTTGTAAAAGGATTTCAGATACCAATGCACCAATCTAAGATGGGTAAGTGAGGCAGAGGGGCAAGCGAGGCAGAGCACTACTAGTTAAAAAGGAAGATTTTGACAGGATTGTTAAATCTGTTAGTGATAATTTGAAGTCTATTTCATATGAACTTTCAATTGAGATTCGTGAAAGATTCCCTCGAGAAGAAATACTTGAATCCATGGGTTGTGTATCCTCAATTTTGGCAATCAATTGGAGATAATCCAAATGACGCAAAGATGTTTCGTAAAAAACTAGATGAATTGATATTGACATTTTCAAAAGATGCATATTGCAATGGACAGCCAATAGAAGGAATTTTAAATTCAGATCATCTTAAAAAACAATGTAAATAGTTTGCATTGCTCATGAAACAACAATTGGTTAACTTGGAGAATCCATTTGAACTTGGATCAATCACAAGGATTTGGAAAAGGATAGATCAAAGTGAAGCATTGCATATTACAGTACTAGAATATTTGAAACTTGTTGATTTATGTCAAACAATGATATTGGGGTTGGTGGAAGACGGGAGAGTTTTCAGTGCATTAGGGATTTTGAAATGAAAGATCAGAAACAAACTAGACAAAAATTTGGAAACTTGATTGAGGTTGTTTGTAACCCAGTATAATGTTAGAGATTTTCCATATGATAGGGCACTAGCAATCTGGAATTCCATGCATGAAATACGAGGGTTGTGCAACACTTTAAAAGTTGGTGGTGTTACTGCTAGTTCTAGTGCTAAGACAAATGATGGATTGTAGACTCAGAGTCAGCATGAAGATGAAGAAATTTTTGAATACTCGACTCAGAATGAAGATAAACCTGTTAGTACTAGTCAATTTCTGGATCTTGAGTCCATTTGGGATATAGAAGCCTCAGAGTGAGTCACTGAAGTGAATTAGTAGTCAGTTTATAGGTATTTATAACGATACTATAGTTATTGAGTCATATTACAATTACAATTTGCAAAATTGCAATACTATAGTTGTCATTGATGATTTTTGATATTGTATTCTTGAATTTGTCAATCAGAACGGATACTTATTTCATATTTTTAATTGTGAATTTGAATTATTAGTAAATTGGTATTTGGTTCCACATTATGTTGAACATGGAATGCAACAATTTGTGTCACAAGATCCATAAAATTATTCATATTGCATAACTGTTACTGCTAGAACCTTTCTATTGTTCTACATTAAATGCTTAAGATGATGTTCATGGCGATTAGGGTTTTGTGTTTGTTTTTTGTCTTAGTTGGCTAGTAAACTGAAGTTGTAGTGCATTGAAAATCTGAGTTGTCTTCTCTTTATTTGTCCATGTCAACGTCAAGTGTGGTCAAATGGTTGGTCAGACATTGAGACAATGAGGCATGTTTAATGTTTCATCTCTAATTCGCAGATTAATTTCATGTTTAACAATTTAAGTGGTGAGTTAGCGAGTGTTGGTTTGGGTTTAAATCGCGAGGTCTCTAGTTTTTTGAGTGTAAGCATTTTATGGTAGTGAGCTGGAGATTGTTAATGAAATTGCTTTGGTCATGAGGTCTCGAATTGGTGTGATGCCATGCATTATAGTCGCGAGAGTTAGCGAGTAAGTACTAAGTCATTAATGGTCTGTGTGCCACTGCTTGCGCCTGTTTATGATGGTAAATTAACATAAAACATGGATTTTGTTGGTACTCGTTGGGTTGTTGCGGTCAAGAGATAAATTTTTTTGATATTTTATGGTTATTGCTAGCTCGTAGGTCCTTTATCATCAAGCTAGTTTAAGTCACAAGCTTGCGAGTACTGGGAGATTTTAGTTGTCACTACCTTGCAAGATTTTTTGCACTTACTTGACCATTTTATGTTGTGAGGTTGCAATTGGGTGTGATTTTATGTTGTCACAAGGTCGCGAGGTGTTCGTGGTTAATTCATTTTAATTTGTGATCATGCGATGTGGTTGGTATCACAGCTTAGTTGGTTTTGTCACTTTCTCGTAGGTATTGAAGTTGTTTAACATTTTATGTTAAGATTTGGCGACAAGTAAGTTTTGGTCAGATTTTGTGGTCATCGCATGCTCGCGGGTTTGTAAGTCTTATGTCAAAAAGTGTTGCGAGCATGCGATGGCAATTAATTCCCTTGTTGTTGTGAGATCGCAAGGGTTTAAGTCAAGTTAAATTTTGAGTTGTGAGCGTGTGATGAAATAAGTTATTTTGTTAGATTTGCAGTGGTCGCCAGCTCATAGGTAAAGAAAGAATATTACAAATGTTGTTGTGAGGTTGCGACTGAAGAGCTTGATGAAGATCAACAGTTGTCACTCACTCACTAGCTTCTTTGAGGATTCATAAAAGGGGTTGCGAGCTTGCAATTAAGAGGATTTGGTAGCATTGTCGCTAACTCACCAATTCCTTTCCAAATTGTTATAACTAGTTGCCAGTGTGCGATTAAAGATGGGGATTGACATGTTGACTTGTTTGTCAGGCTCTTATAATTGGTTGCGAGTGTGCAATTAATGAGACTTGAGAGAAGTGACGGCGCCCAAATACCATTTTATGTTGTGAGGTTGCCACTGGGTGTGATTCTATGTTATCACAAGGTCATGAGGTGTTTGCGGTTAAGTCATTTTAATTTGCAATGATGTGATGTGGTTGGTATCACATCTTAGTTGGTTTTATTGCTTGCTTGTAGTTTTTGAAGTTGTTTACCATTTTAAGTTGCGATCTGGCGACAATTAAGTTTTGGTCTGATTTTGTGGTCATCACATGCTCACGGGTTTGTAAGTCTTAAGTCAAAAAGTGTTACGAGCATGCGATGGCAGTTAAGTGTCTTTTTGTCGTGGGATTGCAAGGGTTTAAGTCAAGTTAAGTTTCTAGTTGCAAGCTTGCAATAAAATAAGTTGTTTTGTTATATTTGCAGTGGTCGCTAGCTCACAGGTAAAGAAAGAATACTATAAATGTTGTTACGAGGTTGCGACTGAATGGCTTGATGAAGATCAATGGATGTCACTCACTCGCGAGATTCTATGACGATTCATAAGAGGGGTTGTGAGCTTGCGATTAAGAGGATTTGGTAGCATTTTCGCTACCTCGCTAACAAGTGGACTTGTTTTCCAGGATCTGTAAAAATTTTCAATGGAAATTGCCAATCAAATAGAAGGGCATGAATTCAAATTTCACTCTTCAACTTTGAATTAATGCCAGAGTATCTAGTTCATGCAAGTGTGGCAATTAATGAGACTTGAGAGAAGTGACGATGCCCAAATACCATAAATTGCATGATCGAGTTGAGATTTTGTATAATTGCATTAATGCATTCTATCTTTGAGGTAATCCAGTGAATTGAGCTCTGCAACAATGTTGGAGAATAGAGAATGTTGGGTGTGGGAAAATTTCAGAAAATTAGTTAAGTTTTTCTCCTGTAACTAAAATGAGCCAGGCGATGAGTGGAACTGGGCGTTCCAAGCCCAAGCCCAAGGACACGACAAGTGGAGGACCTGGAGGTTCCAAGGCCAGTGCCACTAAGGAAAAGACGGTTAAGAAATACAAACAAGAATTTGTAGATTCGCTACGAGGGACTTCCATTGCTTTGAATACAAATGATTTGGCATGGAAAGATTTATGGAACCAATGCAGAAACCCTACCATGCTTAATATGACTGGTTCTGCTTTGTTTCATTATTTCTGGAATAATAGGGTTAAGGGTGTCTCGATGTCAAACCCTTGGGATTTAAATATGGCAAAGTTAATTGTGCCAGATGTATATGTTGATGTGGATTTCATCAAAGAGTTGGTCAAATGCTATTTCCTAGTATCTAGGGTAATCAAAAGAAAAAACCACTACCCTAGTTTCAATTAATAGAGCTACCTTTGTTGAAGCTTTCCAGATTACTAGTGCTGCACGTACAAATATAGATTTGGAGCGGATTGCAGAGGATTATGACAAATACAAAAGTGTTATCAAGAAGCATGCAATGCCCAGATACATGCCTACGGTGAATAGGAAACTGGTTCTAATTCCAGAGAGTATCGAACCACCATTTGACATCACACCTTTCCACCATTATATGCATTGTACAATCTATGGATTATGTAGAGTGTTGGGTTTTGATGGAGATTCAACAGTGTCAGCTGAATTACTGATGATGGCTATGGACATTCAACACCCAGATGTTAACAAAGATTATGATTATGTGAGATATGTGGTTGAACACATTCATAATGCTCTAGTTGAAATTTAGAGTGGTGCACCCAGCCTTACATTCAAGCATTACGCTGATGCATTTAATCTTGTTCTATAATGTTGAGTTCATGGATAAAGAATTGGAGCTTTTCAAAGAAGAATTGGGTGTCTTAATGCCAATACAAAGATGGACCCAGGTTTGGGACAGTAGTTCTCCCCATTCTTCTTTCCTTTTCTTTGAAAATTGGATTGTTTCACCAATTATGGAAATGCTAGGAATAAATAGGGAATGATTGTCAATTAATGTTAGGAGAGTTTTGAGACCTTACCAGTATGCTCCAAACTGGTCTATTTCACATAACTAGGGGGACTTTTATTTTTTTGATAACTTTACTGTGATCAAAGTCTATGGGTGTCCTTAGCCCCCCCATATTTTACCAAAATTTGTTCCAATTAGGATTTCTTTTATGGAGTTTATCTGGAAATTGACCCTAGTTGAAAAAGAATACCTTGACAAACACAGGAAGGGTTCTCTTCTTCCTAGGCTTTGGGTTGCATCTGATTTTACCATTGGTAGGAGTTCCTTTGATGAAGTAAATAATTTCCTTAAACAGTATAGGTTGGTTTATGCTGTGTCTAGATTTTGTGATCCTGAACAATTTATTAAATGTGCATTGCCAAAAATGACACCTTGGGCCACAATAAAGGACTATGAACCATTTGATGATGAAGATGTGGTTAGAAATTTGTTGAGAAAAGATGAAGTACAAGAAAGGAGAAGAAAATGAAAAAAATTGATGAGAGTTGAAGCAGAATTTAAGGCTGTTGACCCTAGTTTCTCAAGTTTTTACCCAGATAACCCATACCTGGAGAGGATTAACAAAATGCTGAGTTTATATGAAACTGTGATGGAACAAATGCCTCAAATTTCAGAAGTGGTTTCTTAGTAGAAAGACCCCTAAGATGGACATTCTTCACATGGCAAGAGGCCACTTAGTGTGTTTGCTGATGATGTAGAGAGTGGGGATGAGCTTCAATATACCTGAGTGCTAGCTTCAAAGAAACAAAAAACCAATGAGGTTGGTACAATTGTGAGGAGAGACCCTACTAGAGCAATAATTACCGAACAAGGACACTACTTTCATCAAATAAGGACACATCTCAGAGAAGTAGGGCAGAATGAAGAATAGGGAGAAATAAACGAAGCCCTTGCTCAAGGCTTTGATGAGTGTGTGATGCTGTCAAATGAGTTCATGAAAGATGATTTTATTATCTTAGATGAATTTAAATGTTTTTTTGACAAGGTTGAAACAAAAACAATCAAGACAAAATTTGATAATAGAGGAAGAAAATGAAGAAAAGAAAGAGGAGATCATCAAGGCACTAAAGGAATATGATCCTGACAGGGAGCAAATATCTATGGAACAGGCAAGACAATTGATTAAGAGTATTGGTATGATTATGATGCCTGACTGGGATATCCAGTCTATTTTTATTATTGATTAGATTAGGAAGCAAGAGTACCCAATGTTTAAAACTAAATTTGAAATTGGAGATGTAATAAGAGGATCAGGATTTAATCCTAAGGCAAAGACACTTGATGCTTGGTCTTTGGCCCCTTCCACTCAAAAGCCCCACCTTCTAAATATCCAAGTAGAAAAGAAAGCTGACAGAATGATCTGGAACTTGCAAAACACAACTGACATGTAGATTGCCTCATTTTTTACTCAAGTTTCTTTCATGAATTTATCAAAAATAGAGGATTTGTCAAGAAGATACATAGAAACATATACCCAATTGATTGCATTGTCTAAAAAATATGAAGAGACACCGATGAAGAAGGGTGCTCTGGAGGAAGAGTTAGTGGAGTTCAAAGAAAATATTGCAAATGAGCCCCCTCCAATATAGATTACAAACAAGTACAAGAAATACTAGCTGGCATGACAACAAAAATGGAGGAATACATAGGGAAAATTGAAAAAGATTGAAAAGGAACAAAATGCCAAGGCTATCTATGTTGTGTAAGGAATTCTGAAACATAGGATTAATGTATTGAAAGGAAAATTGATGGTAGTGCATGATTTGCACATTTCTTTGAAAGAGGCAAGTAAAACATCCTCTGAGGCTATCACTTTTCTTGGACCTTTGTTCAATGTTTGGTCAGGAAGAAGCAGGTTAATGGATAAGCTAGATACTGCAATGATGTATAGTGATGTGTTCCCTCCCAAGATCAGTGACACTAAAGACATGGTGGAGTTAATGAATGCAGCCTATGCATTTTTTACAGGGAAGGATGTGCTTATAAATGAAAAATTGCAGACATTTGGGGAAGGTTATAGTAAATTGGTGCCTTCAATTTATGGTAGTAATGGAGATTTGAAATCAGTTTTTGATTGGACCAGCAAATTTGATTTGATTCTAGAGCAAGAAGAAATAATCAAGCATATAAATGAACAAGTTGATGCTGATTTTCTTAACGGTATGCTTGATTCACTGTTCAAGGTTGAGGTAGACCATGCAAAGTTTATTGTTGAGTCCAAGGCAGTTACAGATGTCATATGGATAGATTCAGTTGGAAAGTTGGAAGAGGTAAAGGCATTCAATTGGCCAATAGACAAAGAGGTGGGCAGGTGGCAAGCCATGCTAAAGCCAAAGAAGAAATGCTAGGTTGAGGTTGCTACCCAAGATTCCTCATGGTAATTCTAAGCTTGTTGAATCCTCATCTTATAAAAGGATTCCAATATTCATTTGAGAGGGATGACCACTTTTTCTTTTTGATCAGTAGAGAGGGATGGCCAGTTGGCCACTTTTATTGATGTTGAAAACTCTTATATAGTTATAATAGCTCAATTGTTCAAGAATTTTATAATTGCATAGCTGAATCACATTGTGAATTTACTTTTTGATATCATGATTCATTATCAATATAACATCAATATCATTTGCAGTTTGAGATATTCACATAATTGTCTTTGTGTTGAATTTATGTTTTCACTGTGAATTGAATGGTCAAGGGTTTTTCAGTTTACATATGAATCTGGGTTGTGTATGTAATGGCATTATTCATAATTTCATACCTATTTATTTGCAAATGAATCTTATTGAAGTTTATTATAAGGTTGTCTTTGAATTGTAAGTGACTCTATGCCCTAGGATAAGGCACTGGTCTATTGTCTTGATGTTGAATTGGTGAAGTGACCTTCCAATTATAATAGTTGATTCATTGTGGGTGAATACGTTTTCTTGTTTACCTTTGATTATGAAATTGTGATTTTTAATAACATCTATCATGGAATTGGATCCTCAAAAGATATTCCCTTTAGTTGAGTTGCATGCATGTTTTACTAATTATGTTGTATTCCTATCTATTGTGGTGTTTGATACTTTCATTCTTAATACTCTTATGATTTTATATGCTATGGATGTTTATGTAATATATATGGAGGTGTTCTATGACTATAATCCGCCCACCAATTACAATGAGGTGAATCTTTAATATGATTCTAGACTAACATAAATTTTGCATTCCTGGGCATAATAGGAACCATTAAATGAAAAATTACATACACCATAACAATGCAACAAATGAAAAAAGTTAAAACTCATGATTCTGATCATTTGAAAGAGATATAATTATACACAAAATAAATTTATATATAACTCCTTTAAGAACCTACACAAAGGTTGACACTAAATGCTTTTCATTTTCTCTCTAAATGACTATATAGTATACAACTTGCTCCCTTCACCTAGAGTCTAGAATCACTACTGGAACCAGAAAAGGAACCCCAATGACTATACAACTTGCAAAACTGCTTGAGCCATGCCATTATCAACCTGATGTCTTTGGATGGAATGTGAGATGTTACGTTCTATCCAACAGATCATTTCCAAATAGAGGAGGAAGTCTTCATGCCCAGGAACAGAGAAAATAGAAAGAAGAGCTTGAGCCTTCATGCCCACGATTAGGGAAAGTGGAAACATGAGCTTTAGGGTAAATGTAATATGTTGGGGAGGGGTCGCAACTTCCATGTCTTCACAAAGATGACTGGATTCCACTCCCCACCCAAAAAAATCCTTCTTTCATTCCTCTATGGGCTCCTTCTTCAAACCCCTTGCCATCCTATGGCAAAGTAGAAGCAGAGGATGTGCCATGCTTGGCCTTTCTTGACAAGAAAAGGCTTTCACACCCCCTCTGGCAATCCTCCTCACTTTCACAACCCCTCTGACAATAAACAAACTCACATAGATGAAAACAAAAAAAACACCCATTCGGTATCATAGAGCACACAACAACTCCATGCACGATCCTGCTCAAACATCATCTTCCTTTTTGAGGAAAAAACCACTCTCAGAAAATGAAAAAGGTTTCTTTTCTCTTCTACCAATTAAGTCACCACTCCATTGTATTTATAACACTTTCACACTTCATTTGGTGATGCTCATTCACATGAAAAATCATCATTTTGGTGTTTTTCAACATGACTGTAGACTCTAGAAGTCATGCCTATCAAATCCACTACATCCTGCTAAGGCTCATCTATTGTGAACAATTTTGTTCTGATTTTATTCCTCCTTGATTGGAAAAATTCTCCTTCAAAATCCTAGACAACAAGCAACTTGAGCTCTTATTTCTCAGAGAAATTCATGATCTCCCATCTCTAACTTAGAATCTATTCAATCCTTTTATGCCTCTAAAACCGTCATCCTCGATTGTCTAATCAACCTTGACTCAGGAGAAACCTTCAAACTAGTCCCTCATGAATGAGTCAGCATCCAAGCCTTAAAAATTTTAGGTTGCGTGCTAGTGACCAAATAGTTTGTGGTTAAGTTTTATGGTTATCGCCAGCTCGCGAGGTAAAATGTTTGAAGTTGTGATCAAGCTGCCAGCTGGCGACAAATTGTTTTGGGTTTACATCACGAGATCTCTAGCTTTTTGGGTGTTAGCATTTTATGTTACCGAGCTGGAGATTGTTAGTGAAATTACTTTGGTCGCGAGGTCTCGAGTTCGTCTGATGTCATACATTATAGCTACGAGAGTTAGCGAGTAACTTATTTCATACACTTGTCGCTAGCTCTCATGTTTGTTTAATATTAGCATTTTTAGGTCACGGGCTAGCGACTAGACAGTTTGTGGCTAGGTTTAATGGTTATCGCAAGCTCACAAAGTTAACCGTCTAAAGACCTCATCAAGCCGCGAGCTTGTGAGTGAAGTGCTAGCGGTTATGAGATAAACAGTTTTATGTTGGTGAGTACACGACAAGGGTTAAAGTTACCACTATCTCCAAGTCGCTGCAGTGACGAGGACTTAACATTTTGTGGTCGAGAATTGGTGAGTGAGAGTTCAGTTTTCTTCAGTCACTAGATCTCGAGGTTACGAAGGCTTAGCATTTTCATCTTGCGAGTTGGAGATAGAGAGAGTCATAAGGGCTTGTCGCTAGGTCACGAAATTCCCTAATGGGCAGTCTTCCAGGCAGAGAGTTGATGACTGTTGCCACGTGTTTTAATGACTTAAAGTTAGTATCTTGAAATCGTCAATATTTTTTTTTATGGTTTGAAAATAGCTTGAAATCACCAATATTTTATTTTTATGGTTTGAAAATAGGTTAAAATCGTCAATTTTTTATTTTAATGGTTTGAAAATATGTTGAAATCACCAATGCAAATATTTTTCTAGTTTTAAAAACATTAAAATTCGCCCACAAATATATTTTGGGTTTTAAAAACATTACAATTCGCCAGGATTTTTGACAAACTTTGAGCGATCACGGCTAATTCACCAATGGAGATTATTATTTTTCTCTATAAACCACAAAAATTCGCTAGTAAAATTAAAATTTTCCATGGAATTATACAACTTTTGCCAGGTTTTTACACCTTGTCCAAGAGGGGGTTTCTTAAAGTTTTCCCTGAAAAGAATCTAGTTGTTGTTGTGGAGTGTGTTGTGAATAGTTACCAAAAGTAGTTCCAGTAGTGCAAATTGTGTTTTAGTGGTGGATTTTCTTTTCTATCTTTCTTTCTTTGGCAATGAGCCCTCTGACAGTGAGTCGTTTCTGAGTAGTGAGCCCTCTTGTAGTGAGAACTTTGGTAGTGAGCCATCCTTTGTAAAAACCACCTTACTGGTGTTTTCATATTGATAATTAAAATTCTCTGTGGTTTTCCCTTCTTGGGTTTTCCATATAAATCTTGATGTTCATTGTGTCTGATTTATGTGCATGTGTTGTGATGGTTTACTTGATTAATTTTGTTAATTATTCTAGATCTATGATTTTTTTCAAAGAAGATTTTAATTGTCAACTAATTCATCCCCTCTCTCAATTGCCTAGATATTCAACAAAAACTGCAAACCTCCCTTTGGGAACTCAAACAAATCACTTTGTTGAGGCTTATGTAGCCTAAATTGGGCTCAAGTTGGCTATTTTCAATTGTGGTAAGAAGGTCTAGCTTGAATGTGACTCTTTGAATATTATAAATTGTTTAAAAGGCATTTAATCTCTGAGTTGGACTATTAAGAGCTTGAATTTAGATAGCATAAATATGCTTAATACCTTTGAACAATATCATATATCTCATGTTTTTCAGGATGGTAACAAGGTCGCTGATAGATTTGCTAATATTGGTGTTGGGAAACCTAATGTCAGATGGTGGGGATAATGATTTCACCCCAGTTGATATCAATTTTTTATTAGATGAATATTAAAAATCTATTTAAGTGGATGGATTTTTGGTGAATGATAACCTTCCTCTTTGAACTCATGTGAAGGGAATTAAAGACATCTCCTTTCCCCATTATGGCATGTGAAGGCAGAGTGTCTTTGTACAAAGAGATTGGCATGTTTTATTCGGTTCATTTCATTTTCTGGGTGTTCTTTGCTTCATCTTTCATAGGTCTTTGTTCATTACGGGTGGAGACAAAAACAAGTTTGAGCCTACTTCATAACATAAATGGAAAGAAAAGCGTCCAATTTGCAATGAATTATCTCTGGGTGACTTTACACCCTATAAGGAGAAGTTTCACGGATATGATACTCTAGTTACTAATTCCTTTGTTGAAGGTTAGAATGAGGGTGTTGTCAAAGTCTATGGGGTTGAGATTTTTATGAATAAAGACCTCATTACTCAGGTCTCTAATATGGAAGTGGAAGGTAGGAATTATTTTAGAGATTGAAAATTATCTAATGAGGCGATGAACATTTTCTTCAAAAGAAGGGAGCAAGAAAAGGTGTAGAGAACTAGGATGGGGTTATGATAGAAATTCCACCAAACTACTATGGGCCGATGTAGCTAAGGTAGTTATGCATTATCTTACTCTTGGTGGTCAATTCTCTAGTCTTTTCAGCTACCATTTTACGATTGTGAATCATTTTCGCCATGACAAATATCTTTCTTCACCTTTTTATCTTTCCTCATCTTTGCATCATGTCGTTTCAGAGCTTCTTTGTAGGCAGAGATGAAACTCCAATCACCTTTGTTGTTGCAATTGTAGTGATGTTGTTGATTTTCTACATCTTTAGTAGGCAGAGAAGAAGATTATCCCAAGACCCATTTCCCTGGCCTATTGTGGGTAATCTCCTGCAGATGGGAGAGCTCATCCACAGTAGCTTTTATGACATTTCTAAGAAATATGGACCAATTGCATCCTTGAAAATGGGTTTTGTTACTATAATTGTGATTTCTTCTCCTGAGATGGCGAAAGAAATTTTGAAAACAAATTACTTATTCTATGACTTCAAGGATGTGGGATTCACTCCATACCGGCCTTATTGGAGACAGATGAAGAAACTCTTCATGGTGGAATTGTTGAATGCCAAAAGAATCGAGTCCATGAGATCAATGCGAGAGGAAGCGGTGTCTCTGGCCGTCCGATCAGTGTGGGAGAAGAGCCGCCATGGAACAGTTGCCGTCAATCTTAGCCAGATAATCGCATCCCTTGTAAGTTCGTAAATACTGAGAATCCTTTATGGCACCACATCTGACGATCAGGGTTTGGATAGCAATGACGATAAAATTAAGGAACTGTTATTAGAGGCCTCAATGGCTGTGGGAGTATTCAACATTGGAGACTTTATTCCCTAGCTTGACTGGATCGATTTTCAAGGTGTCAAGCGACGAATGAAGACAGTAAATAAGTATTTCGACCAAATGATGATAAAAATAATAGAACAACATAGACAGAGGAGAAGCTCAGGCTTGGGGAATCAGTAGCAGCCGCCCAATTCAAAGGATGCCATTGATGCTCTGTTGGATATGCAGGCCGCCGATTCCGTCACTATCACATATGATCACGTTAAGGTCATTGTATTTGTTGTTGGCATATGTGCAGAGCATGATGACATGATGATATTGTATGTTGTCATTGATGTCAATATGCTGAAGTATGAACCAATATATTGTAGTAAGCTAACTGGCAGTAGAACCAATATGATGATGTAAACCGGTATATGTGAAAAAGTGAAGTGGTATGTTTGTTCAGGGTGAACCGGTATGTTGGAATGAGAACTAGTATATGAAAGTTTTGTATCGGGGTTTCATTTGGCATGACTACCGGTTGGTAGTCTCAGCTTCAGGGTTTCCGGTTGATGCATTGCCTGTGTGATTCAACCGATGACATCTTGTGATGTGTTAACATTGTAATGAAAATCAGATCATGTTGCCACGTCAGCCTTGTGCGCGTGAAGGATTTCTTTGAGGATCTTGCATGAAGAAGATCGATCCTATCTACCTCGGGAATATGCGAAGTCTCTGTAAACAGTGGAGAGCGCGTGATGGGTTATCAGCTTCCTGAAGCGGCAAAGAATGAACATTGGAGAATGTCTTGAGATCTGTTCAGGACTGTTGTATTCAATGCAGTGTGATTAACGATCAGGATTGAACCGACTGAATTGTTAAACCTAAATGTTTAGGGTTTAGGGTTTATGCTACCGACCTATCTGTTTCCTATAAGGTCGTTGATGTTTTTCATTTTGAAGTTGTTGGCAAATGTTATGTGTATATTTAAGTGAAGAGATACTTGATTCTTGCTAGACCGGAGAAGTGTGTTGATACCTGCAGAGTATGATTGCAAAAGCAAAGGAGCTAAAGTGGATCTGCCTTGGCATTGTGTGTTGTTATGAGATCAGTGTATTACCTATTGACTTCTAACCATTTCAGCAGTTGGAAAATCCCTTAACTGGGTAGATTTAACAGGCTTTTGTGTAAATCCTTTAACAGGGTGACTCAATTCAATGAGTTTTTAAAATCCTCTTGCGAGGTAACCTCTAACAGGGTTTTAACCTTTAACCAGGTATTTAGCCATCCCTTAACCTGGTGATCCCTAGCAGGATCGGTTCCTAGCAGAACCTATTGTAAAAGTCTTTAACCGGACTAGGCTCCTAACAGAGCGAACTTCAAAAGAGTTCAAAGAAGAGCTTGTGGGTATTCATCCCCACCGTGGTTTTTCCTAGTTGGGTTTCCACATGAAAAATCAATGTGTCATGTGTGATGCTTTTCATGTGATGCTTTAATATTTTCTATCAAGTGGTAATGCAAGTCGATTCAATGATTTTAAGTATTTCTGATGTATTGCTTTCCTGAGCTTAAGGGTGAAGTGGAAATGAGATATTAGACTGTATAGAGAGCTAAGTGTTACCGATTTATGTGTTTCACAGTCTCACTATGTTTTATCGGTAGTGCCCTGATTTAGACCGGTGTTACTGTTTACTAGTTAAGTGCAGTCTTTGCAGTCAAACTGGTTGAAGAAAAGTTTTTGTATGTACTAATTCAACCCCCCTTGTTAGTACCAGTTTGGTACTTACAGTTCATCATTATTCATCATTTGTAAGTATAGTGCTTCGGAGTGTAGTTCTTTAAATTAATTAGTATAGATATTTTAAATACATTTATCTAATAATGTTAATTATTATTAAGAATAAATAGATTCTTTGAGATTGATATTTCTTCACATCTTTTAGATAGGTGTATTTAAGATATGTATGTTAGTAGTAACATATATAGTGTTAATTTATTTATTTAATATAAAAGATAGGAATTTTTGTGCATGTCATTGTAGAGTGAACCCATTGTAAATGTTCTTAATATTTAACTTTTTACAGAATGTTTTGTGGGTGCAATGGAAACGACGTCCACTACAATAGAGTGGACGGTGAGCTCGTTGATCCAAAATCCTCATGTGCTGAAGAAATTGCAAGTGGAAGTTGAAGCCATAGTAGGCAAAGAGAGGATCGTACAAGAAAGTGAACTCAAAGATATGGAATATCTTTTGTGTGTGCTAAATGAGATAGTAAGATTATATCCATGAGCACGTCCAAGGCTGCAAAGAATGCATAACCGTCATTCCTAGCGAGCCTCAATTTTTTATTTTTTTTTCTAATGTTCGATCAATTTGAAGAACTTTTAGCAAAATGTTGTGCTAGATTTCTATGTTTAGTATTTTTAAAATTTTCAAAAGCTTGAAATGAAAATAAGGGGAAAAGGCATACACAAAACCTCCAAATACAGTGTTCTCTATCCTTTCTAAATTCTAGCAGTCCACACAATAAAGAATGGAAAATCCAGACAAAACCCCTACACCAAATGCTATGCAAATGGAGTTAGAAACTCAGAAAATCCAAATTCGCACTTGAGATCAAAGCTATGTCTATGCAATAACTTCACGCATAGTTATGGCCAAAACCATTCTTGATCACTACTATGGACAGGAAATATTATGTCTACACAATGGAAATATTATGCCTATTATGAAATATATATCCAAACACAACAGACTTTGGAAGCAACTTTCTCCTATGTCTCTCAACACCTCTCTTTTTTCTCTTAAAAGATTTAGAGTAGTCTTCTATGTGTATTATGCATTCCATAAAGAACTCTCTATAATATATTCTTTTCAACTAATCTTTTCAAATTAACATCCTATATTTGAGGCAATGCACATACATTTTGTGCTGCCAAAATTTCTCCTCCAATGTCCACTATGAGAAATGTAAATATACATGATAAGAAATGTAAATATATTTACTCATCACTATATTATTTAATAAATGGGAAAAGCATAGTTCCATGGTGTTCATGGTGTTTAAGGATTGAGAGAACAGATTAGGATAATAGCTTTTAGTTAAGCAGCATTGCCCAACAATTGACAATTGTAAGCATTGGGAAATTCTGGTGAAACTATCAACAATTAGGCTACATGTATGGGCTAACTTCTTGTTCTCAACATAATGCACACAAATACATGAATCAATAGAAATATAAATACATCCAACAAATAAAGTAACATAGTTAAGAGTCCCTATCACCAGATAGGAGTGGACATCACTCCACTTATGTTTGCTCGAGAGTAAATTTATGCGGCAAATCATTATTTGTCAATGTATTTTATTATTTGAACATATATGCTTATGGATTTTATATAGATATTTTATCATCATCCAAATAGTTTAAACTTTGAACACCATGGTTTGTTCATAACCCATTGCAATCAGTATCCAAATTTGGCAACAGGCAATCTAAGAAAATGATATTGAGCTAGTGAATCTCAGGGTTCAAATGCTAATCCATGCTTACTAGAATACACTAGTTTAAAGCTCAAAGTGACTGTGAGGCCAATGGGGAAACTTATACATTACAAACTAATTGCAGGAGAAATCACCCTAACCATGCAAAACAGTACAATACAATAGTCTCATCTCTTAAATACCCAGAATGAGGACTCAAAGGAGATTTGAAAAGAAGATGAAAATGCAGTTGAATTCAAGGCATATTGAAGAACTTGTCTCTCAAATACCTAGCACCCATGCAAGTTTCAGTTACAGTTACAATCTTAGAACCAAACAACATGCAAACATATTGTTTATACATGTAAGATTAAAAATAAAAGTCCTATCAAAGTCTATCTTGATGTGATTCATTAGTGAATTTGACCAATTTTTGTACCACAAAGAAGTGTTGCACTCCAACAGTAGTCTGCGCTGTGAATTATATGTGAATGAAAGGGGTGAGCCTACGTTTAGGTCCTTGCCAGATTTCAAAGAATAGATACACATCAAACCTTGCGTCGAAGCTCAAATGAAGTCTGAAATGTGCATTCCAATCTATCCAAAGCTGTGTTTCAAAATACTACAGAGAAAATGCGAAAGAACTAATTTGAGCAATGAATTTTTGCGTAAAAGTGTAAGAGTACCTCTAATGAAACCTCCTCATTATCTAGTAGCTACCAATGTTTTCTTTCTCTCAACTTCAAATGATGTACAGGTCATTTGGAAATACAAGCAACAAATAGATTGTCTGGTTGAATAAAATATGAAAAAGAACTAATTTGAGCAATGAATGTTTGGATAAAAGTGTAACAACCAAACAAAGGTGACTAAGACACATGAGCCAAATAAAAACTTCAATATCAAATTTTTTTCAAAATTCAAGCTTCCGACATGCATAGCCTAAATTTGTACCTCGAATAGTCAACTTTGATCTTATCTTTGTAGAGCCCTGCTGCATTGCTAAGAGCTTGATATATAACTGGAATGGATTAAATATTCTCCTCATTGCTACCTTGACTAGAATTTATATTGGCATCTTCATACTATTTTGAAAGAATTGCTTGCAGGAATGATCCACACATTGCTTCAACAAGAGTTTCTTCAAACAATGCATCCTTCATGGCTAAATTCATAGGTTTATCATCACTACCCACAAGACGCTTCATACAATGCTCTTCTACAACAACATGTTTATTATAATCCAGGTTTAAAACATGCACCAAGCCTGATCTTGACCCAGAAGACACATTTAGAACTCTAGAAAAATCCTACGATTCATTTTCTTGACTCAAATTTCAATTGAGGGTACAAGTAGGAATTTGTACTGATGTTTCATTCGAGTTTCTTCAGCATATATCAAAGCTTGTGAAAGATGTGGACCTTGTAGGCCATTATTTGCCAGAATAAGTCCAGTGCCACAATTGGGACCCAAGTGGTGGTTTTCATTCCCTGAATCTAGGAATTCATCAAAGTAGAGGATACGAGCTACGCTAGACATTGATCCCTTTCTTTTACAAACCTTCTTAGAGCTGCTAGGTTTATCAAAGGGAACACAACAACTTCCATCAACATCAATTTTGAAACCCTCAAAAACATTTGAAAGAGGATTGTCAACAGTCTAGCCTAGACATCTTCGTAGAGTCCATCCTGCTGTGAGATGAATGATTTGGCTATTTGAAACTCTTTGATTTTTAGCCAATGCCAATAAATCCTTGGGACAATTTTTATAGTTGTTTTCGTGTTAGGACCCACAGGCAACTAAGAGGGGGGGGGGTGAATAAGTTGACTATTAATTTCAACCCAAATATAACTTAACCAAACTTAATGCATTATACCAGTAAACCAAACTTAATGCTGATAGATAGTTTAGTAGTTAACAATAGTACCGGTAAAGTTTAATGCATGAAACAGAAAGACAAATAACATACACAATACATAACACATTTATTTGTACTTGGAAACCATGTAAGGGGAAAAACCACGATGGGAAACCTTACCCACAATCAGATGATACTACTGCAGATTGTATGTGTGTACAAATGGGGTCTACACATGCACAAAGGCCAACTGCCTAGAGCTCACTGCTCAATCATAAAATGAGAGTCACACTAACTACAATTGGATGGTTAAATCCAATGATAATGTATTGCTCAGAATAGCATCTTCATATGCTGAATTCAGTATTGGTTAAGCTCTGATTGTCTTCCTCATACCTTCCTTGAATCTTCAAATGATGTCTGTGTGTATAGCTCTACTTATATTCACATATACCTAATTACAATCCTTTTTCCACTCCTTTTCTATATTTAATCTCAGAAATGAGATCTTACATATATACCAAAACCTAAGACCAAATGTGTAGGTCAGCTCACTAAGATATTACAATAAAATCAATTACAAATGAATCAATATGCAATGCATGATGTCGGATCAATGCATTTACAATAATAACCAATCAATAAAACATCTCCATAACGTGTTGTGTTGATCTGGAATAGATAATGCTTGCCAATCCATAACCTAGACCTATTTGCCGGTAACAACAAATATGCAAACTCGATTGTACCAATAATCAAATCACCAAAACCAAGTGTCCAAACAATGTCTTCGACATAACCAAGTAATCTCCAGATGATAACAGGTCATCCTCAGTGCCAGTGAACAATATAACCCATCGGTGAACTAAATACCAGTGATTGTGCATAAGTCACTAAACATGCCAATGAACATAACCAAAGATCTCCAAGTGTTGATAAGTGTTCTTAAGTGTTGACATCAATGACAAAAATGCAACACATCCATAATACCAACAATCTCCCCCTTTTGCATTGATGGCAACACAAGATGGAAAAAACCATCTAAGTGCCAAAGCAGAAATGCCAAAAACCAAAAACCAACAATCTCCCAAAGAGATCATCAAAATACAGATACAGAGAGTAACAATCTCTCCCCCAATGAATAATCTCTCCACAAAAGATAATGTTTTTTTTCCATAGATATCTCTCCCCCTTTGACATCAAATGCCAAAGCAATACAAGACCAAATAAAATCAGTTCATAGAACTTATTACAAATACCAATTGTTATAACCAAATTTATTCAATCTACTCCCCCTAAGAAGTATCTCTCCTTCATCAAAGCCAGAAAAATATTTCTATATTAATTCTGTTGGTCTGATGCCATGCTCCAACTATCTAAGTTTCTACCAGTGAGGGTATAACTCAAAGCGGCTCTCTTAGATATTCAAAATTTTCCTTAGGCAAAGGCTTAGTAAAGATATCTGCAATCTGCTCTTTAGTATTCACATAAACCAATTTCACTTCTTTTGCTTCAACATTCTCTTTTAGAAAATTAAATTTGATAGAAACATGTTTAGTTTTAGAGTGAAATAAAGGATTCTTTGATATATCAATTGCTGCCATATTATCACAATAAAGTATTATAGGTTCTTTGCACTTTACCTTTATGTCCTTCAACATTTGCTTAATCCATAATACCTGTGTACGATTAGTTGTTGCTGCAACATATTCTGATTCTATTGTTGATAGTGATGTACAACTTTATTTCTTGCCCAACCATGAAATTAGTCTGCTGCCAAGAAAAATTGCTAGTGGTCTTTTTTTGTCATCTACATCTCCTGCCCAATTTGCATCTATGTATGCACATAAATCAAAATTTTCATATTTAGGATACCATAAACCAAGATTTGTTGTGCCTTGTAGGTACTAGAAAATCCTTTTTACTACTGATTCATGATTTTCCTTAGGATTACTTTGAAATCTTGAAACAATACATACTACATTCATAATATCAGGTCTTGTTTGTGTCAAATACAATAAACCTCCTATCATAGATTTGTATCTTGTCTGATTAACAGGTGTTGATTTATCCTTCAATGATAGTTTGTCAGTTGTAGTCATACGTGTACTTACCGGTTTAGAGTTTTCCATGCCAAAATTCTTTAGTAATTCCTTCAACTAATTTGATTGATTTATGAATATACCTTTATCAGTCTATGAAATTTGCAATCCTATAAAGAATTTTATCTCCCTAATCATAGACATTTCAAATTCTTCCTACATCTTATTAGAAAAGTCTTTACACAATCCATCTTCTCCTCCAAAAATGATATCATCAACAAAAACTTCAATAACCATGATGTCATCATTAGTCACTTTGTAATATAAGTTGTTGTCAGCATTACCTTTAGCGTAACCAAGCTTCAAAAGATATTTGTCCAATATAGCATACCAAGCTCTAGGAGCTTGCTTCAATCCATATAAGGCTTTCCTTAACCTGCAAACCATATGTTTGTTATCTATCAAAGAAAATCCATCAATTTATTCAATGTAAACTTCCTCTTCAAGATCACCATTCAGAAATGAACATTTAACATCCATTTGATATACTTTATAGTTCTTGTGTGTTGCAAAAGCTAAGAATAATCTGGTTGCCTCAATTCTAGCTACTGGTGCAAAGGTTTCATTGTAATCAATTCCTTCTTTTTGTGCGTATCCCTTACACACTAATCTTTCTTTGTTTTTGATTACCTTACTATCTTCATTAAGTTTATTTCTGAATACCCATTTAGTTCCAATTACATTTTTGTTTTTAGGCCGGGGAACCAATGTCCATGTGTTATTCTTTTCAATTTGTTCTAATTCATCTTCCATAGCCTTAATCCAATGTTTATCTTCACATCCCTCATTAATAGTTGCTGGTTCAATTTGAGAAATTAGACATATCAAAGGCTTTATTGCTAATAATAGTAGAGAAATCAAAGGCTTTATTGCTGATTTTTTTTGCAATGTTATGTGGGAAAGAAATTTTGAAGAAAGAGGTATTACTATGAAATATTTAAACACAACATGGAGAGTGAGAAAAATGCCTAAATAGGGGTCAATATCTCATGGAGATCAAATGTTCTCATTGCGTATTTAGTGAATCACCTACATCTCTTTAGTGTGAACTAGCGAGCTATAAAACTACAAAAGAAGTCTAGGAAGACAGGATTTTTTTATTGTGCATAGAAGGGGTTGTGCATATGGAAAGCACATTATTTTAGATTTAAAGAATACTATAATATTAAGATCAGCTATATAAATAGTTTATTAGTGACTTGTTTCCAAGATTTATTCAACAAAGATTGGGCAAAGAAAGTGGAGGAACTCACTATTTAATTAAATTGCAAAAATAAGAAGCTTCCTATCCTTCACTTCATAAATATTAAATATCTTCTATTCTAGTTTAAATTTTTACTATTGATCAAAATTTTCTTGTAGTAACCATGGTACCAAGAGCTTGATCGACCAAGACAAATAAATTTTGAACCAACACATGAAAAGACATATTTAAAAATCCAACTAGTTCCCAATGTTGTATTTAACCTTACCCCATGTCGTATTTATTTTCTATCAAAGTTATGAAGAGAATGCATGGGCACTATAATAAAAAATGAGTTTCTGTAATCAAACATGAAATGTGAGATAATATTCTTTTCTACACACTTGACTAACAATGAGAAAATTATGTTCAACTCCCTTAATGTAAAGGACAGCCTTTGCCTTTTATTTTCCATCAATAATTATAGTTCTTTTTCGACATATTTGTGCAAATCCTTCATTACCAGACCTTACTGATCCTCCATTTCACTCTTAAGGATAATTAATTTTCTCTTATCATCTATCATGTGATTAGAACATCTACTATCAATTACCCAAGCATTTGGTTCCTATTTGGCATGGAGAGTAGTCCACACAATCATTGATTTTTCACTATTCTTAGTTTGTGGAGTACTGAATTCCTTACATTTTTAAGCATTACTTATTTTAGGGAGATGAGATTTTAATAGTCCATACTAAATTTATATAGTATACATTTGGATTGAGTTGTGTAGACCTTTCTTGCATCAACATTTCAAATCATGCTTCATGATTCATCATCAAGATGATAGAGCTACCTAAGTAAAGATGAATTGAATCACACTCTGTGTGGTACAGTCACAGTTAGGAGGGAACTCAATGAGATCTATCTGGACTGTGCAACAAGAGTAAAACACAATAGAAACAAGACAAGATGATGTAGGCAATGCAAAACTGATTGAATTATATCATGAAAACCAATTACAATCTTTCGGCAACATACATGCTACAAGATTCGACTCATTTTCCTGAACACATACATGCTCTAATTATAATATTGGTCAACTTCGGAACTCATAATCTCAAGATAGATCTTCTATGTTCTAAAAACTTGATTCTACAAGCTAATTACATTGATTTATATGATCTAGAGGGATCCGCGTTGGTCCAAGAAGAATCAAATGCCGATGAACAAATTGAAATGTGTAAAACCACCAGGTCAGCCTTCGCAAAAGAAAATCCTCTAGAAAATCCAAAGGATGAAGTGGGGACCAAAGGGAAAGTTGGCCACATGCCAAGGAATATTGGAATAATGAAATGAAGCTCTGTAAGCTGCAAAAAGGATCTGCAAGATTCACTAAAAGCCAAAATAGGTCCAAGCAGTTCCAGTATTCTAAGTCAGAAAACTATCTTAGATTCGGAAAGCAATAACTTCCCAAAATAAGATCCAATGTCCAGCGGACTTGGGGTAAAGGAGATAATCATGTCTAGAAGAAAAATCTAGCTCTGCAAGATAGGATCAGCAACTATAAGAAAATGCAAAAAGAAATGTTGAAACTGCAAAACAAACTGAAAATAAATGTTTTTGGTTGATGCAAGATTGCCAAGAACCAAGGATGCTCCTGCATCAGATATCCAGGGTTGTTGAAAAAGTGAGTCCCTCACTTTGCTGGGGTGAAAGGAAAATCAAGATGGTCTACCTCTGCCTAAGAAATCAATTATGAATCTTCAATTGGTATGTCCTTTCTTTTCACAAGATACTCTTTATAATGATAGCTCCGAGTGCTACAACCAATCCTATCATCCAAAATGTCTTTAATGTAATCTAGTTCCTTCTAGGCCATCTAATTCTCCAAGTTTACAATATTATCTTCACTAAATTCTGATTCATGATATTGATGTCGATCTACAATGTTGAATATAGGTGATATACCCAAACTATCCAATAAATCCACTTCATATGAATTTCCCCGAGATCTTACAAGGTACTCCAAAATTTCTCCTCTACAACCTATTATATGTTCCAATTAGAAATATATTTTTTTCTTACGTACACCATCATTTCATTCCCAACTTCAAATTCCTTATGCCTTCTCTTCTCATCTTCTTTCTCCTTATACTTGTTGTTTATATCCTCCAATTTTCGTTTCACTTTAACATGTAAGGCCTTCATATGATTTGCAAATTCTTCTTCTTCTTCTACACTTCTCTTATCTTCATTATTGATATCTTTCAATTCTGATATACCTCTAGGGTGCTCCGGTAACAATCTCAAAAGTTGTTCTTTTGATACTCATGTTTACTGAATTATTGTAGGCAAACTCAGCTTGTGAAAGAATCAAATCCCAACTTCCAGTCTTCTCTCCAACTAAGCATCTCAACAAATTTCCCAAACTCTGGTTTACTACCTATGTTTGTCCATCAGTCTATGGGTGGAAAGTAGAATTGAATTTCAAATACATCTTCATCTTCTCCCAAAGTATCCTCCAAAAATAACCAGCAAACTTAGTGTCTCTGTCTAAAACTATGCTCTTAGATAATCCATGCAATCTCACTACCTCCTTGAAAAATAAGTCAGCTACATGCACTACATCTGATGTCTTGTTACAAGGTATTAAATGAGCCATCTTCAAGAATCTATCCACCACCACAAATATAGAATCATTTCATCTTTGTGTCTTAGGTAGTCCAAGTATGAAATCCATGCTTATGTCCTTCCAAGGTTTCTCTAGACCTCTCAAATGCTTATGCAATCCCATATTATGATTACTACCTTTTCTAACCTGACAAACTCTATAGCTCTGCCAAAAGTAATGTTCACTCACCAATGCCACTATTTTGTCAATGCTAAAGTGTTTGTCTAATCCTTCACTATGCTTCTCCTTTATCAAATTCTCCCTCATAGAATGCTTAGGTATAGATAATTGAACTCCTCTGAATAACATCTCATCCTGAATGAAATAATCCAACCACTTACTTCTATCCATCATAACTGGTTCTCTACATGCTTTCCAAGGTTCTACAAAATATGGGTCATCATCATACAAGGCCTTCAACTCCTCAAATCCTAACACTATCACTCTCATCTCTACCAACAAATTCCTCCTTCTACTCAATGCATCAACAACTTTGTTTGACTTTCCACTTCTATGCTTCAACACAAAGGTGTAAATCTACAAGAACTCTACCCACCTCATATGTCTCTGATTCAACTTACTCTGACTATTCATATACTATAAAGCTTGATGATCGGTATACAACATAAACTCCTTAGGCAACAATTAATGTCTCAACTTCTTCAAGGTTTGCACTATGGCATTGAATTCATGATCATACACTAAATATTTCCTTCTTGCATCACTCAACTTTTCACTGAAATAAGCTATTTCTCTTCCTTCTTGACTTAAAACGACTCCATTTGTATTTCCACTTGCATCACAATCCACTTGACATACTTTGCTAAAATTTGGTAAAGCTAACACATGTTGCTTAGTCACCTTCTGCTTCAACAATTCAAAACTCTTATTTTCTCTAATTGTCCGTTTGAAATCCTTCATATCTCCTCTCATTGTTTCAGTCATAGGGCTACAAATTGAACTGAAATTTTTGATAAACTTATAGTAGAAACTAGCCAATCCATGAAATGTTACCTCTCCAATGCTTTCCTGTGTAAGCCATTCAAAAATTTCTTTTACCTTCTTAGGGTCCATCTTCAATCCACCCACAGATATTACAAATCCCAAATAGACTAATTCTTCCTTCATGAAACTACACTGCTTAAGATTTATTAGCAACTTCTCTTCTCTCAATCTCTACAAAACTTATCTTAGATGCAACATATGTTCTTCCTTTGTCTTACTAAAAATCAAAATGTCATCCAAATAGAAAATAACAGACTTACCCAAGAATTTTTTCAATACCTCATTCATCAATCTCATGAAAGTACTCGGTGCATCAGTCAACCCAAAAGGCATCACCAACCATTTATACAATCCTTCATTTGTCTTGAATGTTGTCTTCCATTTATCTCCTTCTCTAATCCTGATATGATGATATCCACTCTTCAAGTCTATCTTTGTGTAGTATTTGTCTCCAATCAAACAACTCATTATGCCATCCATCTTATGAAAAGGAAACTAGTACTTAACTGTGATCTTGTTTATTGCTCTAGAACTGGTACACATTCTCCATTCTCCATTCTTCTTAGGTGCTAACACAACTAGTACTACACAATGACTCATACTCTAATCAAACCTTTCTCTAACAATTCCAGCACTTGTCTATTCAACTCTTCATTTTCTGTTGGTAGCATCTGATATGTGGCTTTGTTAGGCAAACTAGCTATGGGAATAAGGTCCATGCAATGATTGATACTTCTTACAGGCAGTAATCCATCAAGCACATTATCTGAAATGATGTCTTCATACTCTGTTAGCAACTCCTTTATCTCCTCCTATTGTTCTTCTTCATGATTTGGATTCTCAGTCTTCTTAGGAACTAAAGAAAAACACACATTCTCATGTCTCATTCCATCCAGGAACTTACTTCCATCAACCAAACAAATTCTAACATTGGTACAAACTACACTTTTTCAAGGACTCCTCCAAGGGTAACAAGGTTTTCTTCATCCCATTTGCAACAGTAGTGTATATGTTCTTTCCCCTATCATGTATTGCTTGTCTATCATACTATCAAGATCTTCCCAACAAGATATGACACATATCCATAGGCCTAATATCACACAAAACTTCATGATAATTTTCAATTTTCAATTTCACCAAACATTGTCCACTTACTAATATCTTAAGATCATCTTCAATCCATGGTATCTGGTAAGGCTTAGGGTACTTCAATCCCAACTTCAACTTATTCACCATCTCCTTTGAAACAAGATTATCCAAACTTCCCCTATCAATAATGACTTTACAACACTTACCAGATACCTTACATCTAGTCTTGAACAAATTTCTCCTCTGTAAGGGCTCTTCATTCTCTCTGGTATGACACAAGGATCTCCCCATCATCAATAGTTCTCCATCTTCTAGTTTGTTAGCTGATCCAGTAGGGTCTTTTTCTACCAATGTCATTCCTCCAATGATTTTTGCCTTCCTTCATTCAGAAGTACGATGTCCTTCTCCTCTGCACTTAAAGCAAGATCCTCTAAATAGTCTCTTATCATGTCTTTTGTCATCTTTACCATAACCCTCATTTTGGTAGCTATCACATTCTCTTCTCCGCTAGAAATTTTTTTCATCCTTCTAGTACGAAATACCATCCTTGCTTACTTCATTGTTCTTATTATGATCTACACAGGTTACTCTTCCTCTAGAATATCCTCTTCCTCCTTGAAATCTTTCTCTGAAAAACCTTCCACCTCTACCTCTTTGTCTCTACTCATGTCTTCTGTTCAAATTCTCCTCTACTTTCAGGACATATTGGTAAGCTTCCTCAACACTCTGCAACTTGATCACACTGAGCTCATCTTGTATATACATCCACAACCCATTCAATTATCTTGCAACTTGTTCAATTTCATCATCAGTATGTCTGAATTTGATATTCAAATTGTAGAACGCTTTGGTCTCCTTCACACTAGATTCCTTCTACATTAGGTTTTGTAATTTTCAAAATAGATTCACTTGATAATTGGCTGGCATAAACTTCTATTTCAACTTGATAACCATCTGCTCCCATGATTTGATCTTCTCTTTATCTCTTCTTTGTCTATCAACTTGCAAACGTTCCCACCAAAGTGGTGCATGACCTTTCAACTTAGTACAAGCATATCTTACCTTCTTATCTTCCACAGTGCCTTAAAAATCAAAATACTTTTGCATCTCTGTGATCCAATCTAACAATTCATCCAAATCCAACCTACCATCATAATCCACAGAAGTAGAATTTTTTATGGTATTTGCTCTTTATAATGCTCTTATAAAACTTTCTTCATCTAGATCATTTGCTAGTGGATTTGCTACTTGTTCTTCTGATGCTTCTTCTTCATCATCTTCACTCACATATTTGACATGTCAACCTCTTCTCTGGGCCATTTCAACAGCTTTTAACTGGGCTACAATTCCTCTCAACATTTCCATCATAACAGGGTCTGCATTTCCACATGCTCCACCATTCCTATTTCCTCTTCACGCCATCTTCACGCTAGTCCTCTGCAGCTGCAAGTCAGATCCACAATTTGACACCCCACAACAAAGTATCCATGACAACGCAATCTTCGGATTAAAATCTCACTTTGATACCACTTGGTGCAGTGACGATTAGGAAGGACCTCAAAGAGATCTATCCAAACTGTGGAACATGAGTAAAACACAATAGGGACAAGACAAGATGATGGAAGCAATGTAGAAATTATTGAACTATATCATAAAAACCAATTACAATCTGCCAACAACATGCAGGCTACAAGATTTGACTTACTAGCCTTTAACATTTACATGCTCTATTTATAGTATTGGTCAACTCTGAACCTCTTAATCTGAAGATAGATCTTCTATGTTGTAAAAACTTGATTCTATAAGGGAAATTTCATTGATTTATATGATCTAGAGGGATGCATGTCGACCCAAGAAGAATAAAATACTGGTTAACAAAATGAAATGTGTAAAACCACCAGGTCGACCTCCGCCAAACAAAATCATCCAAAAAATACAAAGGATGAAGTATGGACCAAAGGGAAGGTCAACCACATGCCAAGGAATGTTGGAACAATAAACTGAATCTTTGCAAGGTATGGAAAGGATTTGCAAGATTTTCCAAAAGACAAAATAGGTCCACATGGGTCCTTATTTTCTAGGTCAGAAAACTGTCTTGGATTCCAAAAGGGATAACTTGCCATAAAAAGATCCAAACATCCTGTGGACTCGGGGTAAGGGAGATAATCATGTCCACAAGTAAAATCCATCTCCACAGGATCCGGTGAGAAAATATATGAAAACATAGAAGGAAATGCTAAAATGGTAAAATAGGAAACAAACTGAAAATAAATGTTTTTGGTGGATGCAAGATTGCCAAGAACTAGGGATGCTCCTGGATCACTATGATTCATTATTAGGATATCAGATCTGTAGTATAAAAGATGAATCACATCCATGATTCATCTTTTCTCCTACAACTCTATCATCTTGATGATGAATCATAGAGTGTGATTCAAAATGTTGATGCAAACAATTTATACACAACTTAATCCAAAAGAAGAATATATGAATTAATAATTTTGTCATCAACTTTCATAGGCATACATAGTGTATTATCATTTGAATCATCACAACCCTCATCCACAGATGAATAATCGGCCTATTTTAAATAAAATCTTTTTTGGAGCTTCTCTCTCTATATTTTTGTATCTTCTCTATTTTTATCTTCTATAAAAGTAAATTTAGAAGAAAATGACCAATTCTTCCACAATTAAAATATTTGAAAGGTAACTTACCATTGTATTTTCCAATGCCTTTCTTTAATCTTCTTAAAAAATTTACTTCAACTTCATCAAGGCCCTCATACTGATTAGAATCATATTTAGTCTTCTTATTGACTTTGAATGTAGTTTCCCTTTTAGGAGCAACCTCAGTAAAGTCTCCCATCTCAAAGGCAGACATAGAACAATATAATTGATCCACTATAAAATTATCCACATCTTTATATTCTTCAATAGAAAATACCTTAGGAAAATAAGACTTAGAAAAAAATCTAAGTACCTTTTTCGTAACTTCAACTTCTTTCAATTCAATACCAAGACCTTTGATACTAGTTTTTAGATCATTAACTAAGAGAAAAAATATAGCAATATTTTCATCTCGACACATCTTCAAATTATCAAACTTACACTTGAAATTTTGAAACTTGATTTACCTTACCTTATCATCTCCTTTGTAAATGCTATTTAGTATCTAGACCACATTTCTTTAGTAGTGTCATAGTGCATCACCTTCACAAATTCTAAATTTGTTGAGCCACTCATTATAGAATTCATTGCTTTGCCATTATTTTCACGTAACCTAATATCATCTACATCAACTAGAGGAGTAGGAATATACAACCATCTTTGACTAAGTTCCATACACCAAACCGTAAGGAGGTCAAATAACCTTCTAGTTTACATTTCCAAAAGGTGAAGTTTGTACATCAAACTTAGGTGCCTTGTGAGCTCCATCTTGCCTCATCCTATATATTTCCTCAAGTGGTTCAACTTCCACAAATGAGCTTAACTCTAATACCAACTGTTAGACACATACAAAAATTTAGAGGGGGGTGAATCATTCTTGAACATATGTTAGCAATTTAAACGTCAATTTAAATTTAATTTTAAACCTTAACTTGATTAGCAATAAAATATGAGCAATGAAAACACATGCACAAGAGAACACCAAATTTATGTTAAAAACCCAAGAAGGGAAAAACAACAGTAAGTGTTTAACTCACAAAACATAAACAATATTATGATTTGTTTTAGGGCTCACTGACCATAGATGGTCACTACTCTGGAAGGATTTGTAGACTAAGGATCACTTCATCTATGTAAGATTAAAATGACATTGAAGAGAGATTCACTATATTCAAGAAAGATACATGAATACATGAGTTACATTGAATAACCCTTCAACAACATTGCATCCAACAATATCATCTAGATGTAGCTTATCTTGACTCGCTATCTCAAGAAACCATTAGGCACTTCAACTGCAATACTTCCACCACACACACTCACAACTTAACATTTGCATATTCCACATTTTATTGTTATCCACACTTATTATAATTAAATTTATCTTCCTTATATACCATCCACATCATCTTAAAATATTAAATAGGTCAATCATTACAAGGGAAAATAAGTGATTCCACAATGTTGGCCATAAAACATAATTAAGATGAAAGAAGCCTTATCAAGGAGATAGAGACGAACAAAGAAAACTTAACACATCATCAAATATAGTCCCAAACATCAAACATGGTGGTGCACATCCTCCTACATCAATAATAAGATAATGTTTAGCAAAAACATACAAAATATAACCAGCCGGCCCAAAAAAAATTCCTCAAATTCAATTCTCACAAAGAGAATCCCCAAAATCCATATTAGGACCCAAACACAATTTAACACATCTTTCAATGCTAGCAGATACCCCAAAAGATGCACTACAAACAAGAGAACGAGGCCTATTAGTCAGACAACTACCAATTACCCAGAGAAACAACACAAGAACACATGTGACACCAAATAGACTATCTAACAACATGTGGATCACATAGAGGCATTCCATTAACCCTCAACAACATCGTCATATATTTTTGCTATACTATTAAGTCAAAACTAGTTGGAAAAATGAAACTGATACAAAGTTCATTATTACTAGAGTTTCAAGAGACACATCATGAGAGAAACGTTGATAGACTCGCTTCCAAAAATGTCATCACTTGAAATCTAAACTGATAAACTACACAAACATTATAAGCATATCCTCAAAGCCACATTAAAAGGAACATCAATATGGAGTGTTGCAAAGCATTCTCTAGATGAGGCATGTAACTAGTTAACACACTACTAACATAATACCATCACTAGAAACATCATCTACAACACAAACATCCTATAAAATATAGGTGTATAAGGCCCACATATCATAGGTATTATATAAATGACCACAAGACCATATCTATGAATGTAGAGGATTGTAAAGCATTCTTCTAGTTTGTCTTCTACAATTTTACTCTTAGTCAACTTCCAAACATTATAATATCATTTCCTTCGCTTAGAATAAATAAGAGAGGTACTACATCAACGTAAGATCATCCTAAAAACATAACTTCATCATCATGCTTGTATCCTCATCTTAATACCTCTATGCACTTCCCTCTATTCTTAGATCTATATATTGACTTGTACCCAATTCTCTCTCTCTCTCTCTCTCTCTCTCTCTCTCTCTCTCTCTCTCTCTCTCCCTCTTCCTTCCTTTATACTTACCACTCCCACTTCTACCCCTCTTTCCTAATTAATCTCTCTCTCCCCCTTTGTCCATCTCTTTTGATGCTCTCTCTCACTTTATTGATAATTTATTCTATCCCTTCCCCATAATTACCTACTTTCTATCTCTCGCACTCCATTGGAGTCATTGGGATCAAATTAGTTTGAGTTCCAAAGTGGATTGACAAGACAAATTTTGAAGATCTAAAACATGTCCTATTGGCAAAAAATAGTCAAGATGATATGGCCAATGCTGATAGCAAGTTTGTGGACAAGACATATTTAATAAAGAGTGAGGTGAAATATATGTAGATGTAGATAGAGTTCAAAAAGAAACTATCAATTACTTTCCTATTTCCATGATTGTACTTGAACTTGCACTCAAAGAGCAAACAATTTTAAATAAAAAGAGAGTCGAGATTGAACATTCAAAATTTATTTAAATATAATTAATATTGTCACTATAATATAGTGATCTACCTTTATTCTTCTCAAAACCTTAAAATTAAGTCTCTCCAAATCCCCCCTTTAATTAATTAATTGATCCAGGTGATTCCTACAAATCACCTTTTCTTAATCCATCATTAACCTAATTAATTATTCTAGAAGCACCCCTAATCTCACTTATCATTATTCTTCTAATTTTTAATTCCCTCCACTCATTCTCTCTCCTAGTCATATACTCCAATAAATCCCACCTAATCATTCTTCTAATCCCTCTCCTAATGAGTTTCGAGTGGATAATCCTCATGATTAGCCACAAAGTCAACTCCTTGTCCCCTCACTCACCCACCTTCCTTAAATTCCCTTTTCCTAGGTGAATGTGAGATTTTTAAAATCTCACATTCCTCTAGGTATCCCTTCATCCAAGGAATTTTTAATTCCTTTATATTCCTCTAATCCCTATGAGAATTATTTTAAGAAATTTTTAATTCCTTCTCCTCATCACTCAAGGAATATTTTATTCCTTTTCTCTTCACTAGGTGCATTGAGAAGCCTTCCCAATGAACCTTGAGGAGTGTGGAGACAAGAAATGCCTAAGGCATATCTCTTGGACTCCACACTTGTCTTGTCATCTCCCCTTGGACCATGTGTGGATTCACATGCAATCGTCACCCTCCATTTTGGATTAATCATAGCCCTTCATTTCCTCCGCTCATCTTCTATAAATTGGAGACTCCAATCCCTCATTTCACATCTCCAAGTTATGCAAGTTCATGATGTCAATTTGAGCCTAGAAAATTATCCAAGTATCCAAACTCCAGCCAAATTTTCATTCACCTATCACTTAGTCAATTTCCCAGCCATTCCATCTCATCATCCAATATCTTGTGCACAATCTTGGAGAGCCAACTACATCAAACAAAGGAGCACATCCAATCAGGTTGAAGACAAGGGTGCAAGTTCAACCTCATCAAGCTCAATCTGAAGGAGAAGGAGAAGATACAAGGGATAATGGTCTTTTGATGTTTTTAATGTTTTATTGCATTTGATCATTATTTCCTCTTTCCATCTTTCCCCCTCTTCATTTTGGCATGTCTGGTGGGACCCACGTCCCTAAATTTAACCCTTTTTGGAGGTTTTTTAATTTTTTGGTTGGAAGTACCAGAATAGTGTGAGCGACTTCAAATCAGCATGAGCGCTTCGGATTCAGTGCAACTAATAGTTCCTTTGGTGTGAGTGCATGCGCTTTGGTGGGTAGGTCTCAAATTTTAAATTTCTAACCCACCTATTTTGCAGTCTGCAGATTAGCATGACCGCATTGGTGAAACATAATCCTCCTTCTATTTTAAACTTGCACATTTTTACCCTTTCTATTATTTTCATAATTCAAAAACACCTAAAAATTTTAAATATCTCATACAAAACACAAAATTTTTAGAAATCTAGTCGTTTTTATCTAGTTTACTTTCATTTCTTTTCAGGACCCTCGAGTCAGCGTGAGCACTTGCCTCAGATTCCCGACCCTTTTTTTAAAAAGAAATGAATTTCAAATCTCTGTTTTGTCTTTACTAACCTATTTCAATGCGATAGGGAACAAAACAACGCGACCGCTCAGGTATATTCTACAGTTTTTTTTTCTGTACTTTTTAGCATTTTTGTTTTTTTATTTTGGCCCCACTTTAGCATGTACGCAAGCATTTGAGTGTCTGCAAAGGTGCTTCAGTGCGTCTGTCTATAGAACAATGCGAGCATTTTTTTTGTAGACCTATCTTTTAATCAGATTTTGTGAGTTTTTGAAGGTTTTTCTGAGTGGTTGAAGGCATTACTTGAGACAAATAACTTGTGGTTTTTGTAGGAGGTTGGCCAAAGACTCCGCTTTTCAATGATTTCATTGATTAAACTTTAATAACTACTAACATGCTTGTTTTGTAGGTTACCAAGGAAGTACAAGCAAATTTTGTGTCTTTATTTTCTATCTTAAGCACCTAGATTTAATTAGGGGATAAAAAGAACATTTGTTTGAGGTGTTTGAGAAAAGTGTGAAAGTAGAGAGTATGCTCTTGTCTATCTAGACAATAAAAAATACAGAACTTTGGCACTTTTCTAGCTTGTTGCGTGCTTTCCCTTAGTGGGCCTACACCCCCCAATTCGTTTAGGAATTGATTAAAGGGGAATGAACCAAGTCAATACAGTCGGACCTAGGTATTTGGACTCACTATAATAAATAGGCCACTTGAGACCAAAGTTTCAGAGGACGGAGCTATTTGAGAGCTCACTCTCATATTGGGCATTTTGTAGGGCCTTTAGGTCTCAAGCATGCTTGCATGACTACATCTTTCTTGGTACTTTGTAGGGCTATAGGCCTTAATCAATCTTATGTGACTACAAGGAGAAGTCTTCGAATGGAAATCCTTATTAAGAACTCTAGGATTAGAGACCACCCGGTTCACCTCTGAAAGGTGGATAATCTTTGTGCAAGGGAGATAGTAACTCCCCCAAGAGACTTGCCATATCGTTCCCCCATTAGTGCTTGGAGTCGGCTAATACAGCATTGGGAATCCATTGTGTGAGACCTAATGGTCATATTTTGATTAGCTATTGGGTGTGTACCTGAGTCGGTAAGCAAAGGTTTTCCTCCTCAACCAATTTCCTAGGGTAGCATCATATGCTTGATGTGCTTATTTGAATTAATGGCCAAAGTGTTTTCTTTGTCTTCTTTCCAAGAGTAGAATTAGTCAAAATCCTAGTCATTATCATCAAAATCAATTATATTCCATTTCATATTCAAGTCATACCCAAATCATGCCCTAGTCATACAAAAATTTTGAACCAACATTAATCAAGTCCAATTCATAACAAACTCAAGTCTTCCAAACAAGTCCAAACTACGTCGAAACTTCGTCCACCTCATGTTTCATAAGCCCAAGTTGTATAAGCATCCCAAGAAGTCAATATACCAACCAATCAAGAAGAATAAGCTCACACAACACAACTCATTAGACGTCAGAATTTTTGGTACACCAATCGTAAAATCTTGCTTAAACATAGGACCTTTTTGTACCATTACCACAATTACATCCATGGCCATAGCAATGAGTTTGATGCTAGTGATGAATTAAGAGTTTGTGCCCTCCATGAAGGTTCAGGTTTGACTTTGAACACCAACTATCATCAGAATTAGGGTGATCGCATCCCTTCATACAACTTGCCACCCGAACTAGTCATCTATTGAGTCATGTTCATACAAAGAATAGTCTAGTCATCAAATTTCTTCTAATCATCACTATCACCTCTCTTTGATCAATCATCCTCAATCTTTCCTAAGGACTTAGCACATGAACCAATTTTCAATCAGTCATCTTTAATCAAATCAATCCTCAATCAACCATCTTCAATCAATCATCCTTTAATCCAATTACCTCACGTTAAGGTTTTATGCCTTGTGAAGTTTTATTTAGACCTCATCTTTAATCAATCAATCATATGGCTTTTGTTCTTGAAGAAGAATTCTCTCCAAGTACCTTCACCCTATCCTTTGAGTTGATCAAGACTCTTATCTCACATCTTTATTTTCCTTGGGAGAATTAGTCAATCCTTAGTAGAACAAAGACTTTGATCATTATCCTAAGGTCTAAATTTTACCCAACTTGGTCATTACCTTGCTTGTGGTTTCATCAACATGCCCCACCTAAAATCCTCATTCAAGGACTAAGGTGTAATCTTAATCAAACCCGTGTCGTAATCTAAGGACTCTATCAATCAATCAAATCTAATTTCATCAAACCCAAATTAAATCCAAGATCTCTGCTAAGTCCTTTCATCAAATCTTTTTCCTCTAATCAATCTTTCTAAAGCTATTCTTGTATGGTCACAGCTTGATATCAAAAGAAAAAGATGGTCGAACAACAATATGGCATGCTAGACATTACTATCCTATATCAAGACTCTACATAATATCTTACACAAAGTGTGCAACCCAGCATCCAAAATCAACCACAAGAGGACCCGAATATGGTTCATCAAGATGAACTCTCTTCGGAAGTGCGAACATTTGAAGAAGACACTTATAATCAAGAAATGATGGAGAAATTTATCTGACATAATCCTAATGCTCTTCTAAAGACTGTTATTGAAAATGGAGCTCGCCTTCCCCCCGATTTTGATAGATCTATTCTTGATCAACAAACACAAGGAGACCTTGCCTCTACTCATATCATCACACCTATTATTCAACCTCAATCAATTATGCCCCCACCCATGACATTTGTCCCTATGGTCTCCATTCCACCTTCATCCTTCTTAGCATCTATGCCAATATCCAATCCGATCTTGTCTATTCTCCAACATGCTTCTATGCCATCTTCTTCTACCCAACCATACGTTTTTATTTCAAAATCCTCCATTCCTCTCAACCATGTTGCTAACTTCATTTGAGCTTTGCTTCCTCCTGTCACAACAAATTGCAAGTTGCAACCAATTTTCACTCAAGTCCCCGTGACATCAGTCATCACATCTCACATCCTCATTTCCTTGTCTTATCAATACATTAGTGGTGGTGGTACACCTTCCATGACTCATCTAATTCTAGGGGCAAACACAATTCATCATGTCCAAAATCCACAAGAAGACATCATTAAGGAAATCCACATTCTCAAAAACATGAAGGAAGGGACCAACAAAATAAAACCTTACTCATTTAGGGAATGTTTTCCTTGTCCTTATGACCCATCTATATCAGTTGCACCATATCCATTAGGGTTTGAGATGCCTAAGTTCACAAAGTATGAGGGAAAAGGGGACCCCCGAGACCATGCTCATGAGTTTCACATCTTATGCCAATAACTCTCCTATAGTGACTTATACCTTCGAAGTCTCTTCCCTAAGACTCTCACAGGAGATGCTCTTGCATGGTTCTCATCCTTACCTCGAGGTTCTACCACTTCCTTCCTAGATTTAGTAGGAAATTTTGGGGCCCACTATGCCTACAACATTATTAATGATGTTTCCATGATGGACCTTTGTAACACAAAACAAAGGTCTGGAGAGACTTTTGCTAACTTCTTGCAAACATGGCAACATCTCATCAAGAAATTCCAGTGGGACATGCCAAAACAACACCAAATCAAATTATTTCAAAAGAATCAGGTGTTTGAACTATCAAGACCCTTGACATCTCAATGTATCAAATATTTCCAAAAATTGGCTAACAAGGGCCTAGCTCTTGAAATGCGTCTTTTTAGATGAAGGAACCTTAAAAAATTATCAAAAATCAAGTCAAAATTCTTCCTCTTACCATAATGATAAACTAGAATTTTGGTCCAAAACAAGAATGTAGTCAATGATGGTGTGACTGATGCAAAATGAGTCCAGACTGTGGCCGCTCCACAAAAGACCACCACCACTAATTGCTGATTCAACAATCAAAATAATCAAAATCAATTGTAAAAGCCTGATAACAATGTCTCAATTCAGGGGCGACCACCCTGTTCTAACAATATGACTCCAAGAGACTTCACTCCTCTTGCCAAGCCCATTAAGGTTGTATTCCAAAAGCATGTCCAATCAAGCATGGTAGTCTTTCTGAAAACTTACCCATTTGATCTAAATCAACCCAAACCTAGGTTGTACAATGAGAATGAGTATTGTGACTATCATCATATCAATGTTCATGATACATGAAAGTGTATGAAGCTGAAAATCTACATACAAGACCTCATTGATAAGGGTGATATTAAAGTAGCAACAACCATACTTGTTAACAACAATGACAAACTTAAAATATACCAAGAACCTTTCCCTAAACATGATAAAGGTAAAGGCTCATCATCTAACATTGTGAACTATGATTACACCAATCATATAATGATCTTTGACTTTTTCATGGGTCGCATTGAGGCTATAGATAACCATGTCAATGTCATAACTATCCAAGGAGATAACCCTCCCCCTTCCCAAAGAAGACCTGACCATGCTAAGATAGTCATTCAAGGCACCACACCTTCAGCTTCCCACTCTCAGAATGACTATAACATAACCACCTATCAAGGTAGAGTCACTGTGCAAGGATCCCCTCCCCCACCAAACCCTCCCTCCATGTCCTCCATCCACTGATATGATCTCCTTGGGCATCTTGGGAAGACCCCCACATAGAACTCCATCCTAGAACTTCTTAAGACTTCCCCTCTCCACAAGGAGATTTTAGAACAAGCCATCCTTGAGTTTTGTGTTCTTGATAATATCAATGCTGCACAATTTCAAGCTCTCATTGGAAACCTTGCCGACCAGAAACACCTTGTGTTCACTTCCAATGATGCTCTTGTAGAAGAAGACAATAAAAAACCTTTGCACATCGAAGCCCTTGTCGAGAAGAACATGGTTAAAAGTATCTTGATAGACGGTGGATAGGGACTCAATTTGTGTACATATAAATTAATAAAACAATCGGGGCTTCTGAGGACCTAGTAGATACATCAGTAAGAATCACAATAAAAGGATATGATGATGCAGAAAGAGTTTCTAAAGGATATGATGATGCAGAAAGATTTTCTAAAGGAATGATCATCTTGCCTCTTCAAGTGGGCCCTATTACAATTGAGACCCCTTGTCAAGTCCTGGATCTGTATCTCCCTTATAAAATACTCGGATTACCGTGGATTCATTCCCTTCAGGTCGTCCCTTCCACTTATCATCAATGCATCAAATTCCCCTTCAATGGAAGAGAGATCACAATCAAAGGTGATCCACAACCCTTTCAATATTGCAACCTCTCAGAGGGGAAGCATCCATACCATTTCCCATTAAATACCCTCTTTGATTCCTCCATCTAACACATCAATTATCACCTCCACTTCATCCCAAAAAGAGCCCAAAATCAAGATCCTAGATAATGGCTACAGAGAATACAAACTCAAGGATATCTTAATAATAGGCAATCTCCTCGTGTCTCCCAAGTCATTTGGCAAGCCAAAAGAAATTAAAAAAGATCAAAAACATCTTATACAATGGAAATATACCACCTTTCATTAATGGGGTCGAATTGATGAGGAGATTCTTGACATAGATGTGTTTTCATGGTTTTACCAGGAAGAAGATGAAGACCCAGCAGAAATACCTAAGAAAATGTATCCAAAAGCATCAACTATAGTAGAAAAGATGGGTTACAAAGGACAGGACATGGGACTAGAAGAGAAAGGAATAAAAGCACCAATAAATCCCATCTCATACAATTATAACTGGGGCTTGGGTTATACTCCAGTGCCTAAGATCACTATCACTGGTGCCCCTTCAAGTCCTTCTTTGGATGTCGAAGACTCTGATGAAGAGGAGTTCCATGAAATGCCTTTTGAACATGAAGATGACATCTTCTTTGACACCCACATAAACACCATCACTCCCATAACCCCTCCCATTATGCATGAGCTACAACTTGTCCATCCCAAACTTATAGACTGGGGCCAACGAGACAAATCTTCTTTAGACACTTGCATCGATGACAATGCTCTCATGAATCTTCTGACTCTTCGCAATTTGGAAGACTGCAACAAAGTTCATGGGGTTACGTTACATGAAAAAGGATACTCTGGTAGTCAGGTCAATGCCCTTAGTTGCAAAAAATATAGTAAAAAGAAAAACCATGATTCCCTAAGTGAAAACCTCTCTGAGGTACCTTTGGATGAAAAAAAACTAAAAACAAGGGGTGTATCTAAAATTGAAACCTGGATCACACACTTGAGGATGAGGGACTTGACCTCCCTACTGTTATTCCTCCTCATCAAGAGAAGTCAACTTTACTGATAGAGGAAACAAATAGTATCAATATGGGCACCCGAGATACTCCAAAGAATGTGCTCATTGCCAAGTCCCTCATAGTTGAAAAGAGACAAGACTTTATCAATTTTCTCATAGAAACAAAGATCATTTTTTCTTGGTCATATGCTAACATGCCAGGCCTAGATCCCGACTTGGTAGTTCATAATCTTGTTGTTCATCTAGATGCAAAACCAGTAACGTAGAAGTTACACAAGATGCATCCACATATTGCACTCCTAGTCAAAGTAGAACTTCAAAAGATGTTGGATGCAGAATAGATCAAACCAATAGACTACCCTGAATGGGTATCCAACATTGTACCTATTGGCAAAGCTTCTTGGGGCATCCGCATTTGTACTGATTTCTAAGATTTGAACAAAGCTTTCCCTAAGGATGATTTCTCGCTTCCCAACAAATACATGATTGTAGACCTCATAGTGGGACATGAGATGCTATCACTTATGGACATATTTTTCAGGATACAATCAGATCATGATCGCAGAGGAAGATCAACATAAAACAACATTCACAACACCATGGGGCACCTTTTGTTACCTATTCATGCCTTTTGGTCTCAAGAACGCTAGAGTTACATATCAACATGCAATGACAACAATTTTCCATGACCTCTTTCACAAAATCATGGAGGACTATGTGGATGATCTTCTAGGAAAATCCAAGACAAGACATGAGCACATCCCTATCTTAACACAAATTTTTGAAATATTGGAAAAATACAAACTGTGCCTAAATCCTACGAAATGTTTCTTTGGTGTCACATTGGGAAAACTACTAGGTTTCATCATTTCCTGCAGAGGCATAGAGGTTGATCCTACAAAGTTGAAATTTAACATGGAAATGCCTCCCCAAATGACCCTTAGACAACTATGCATCCTCCAAGGAAAGATCTAGTCTATCAAATGCTTCATCTCACAACTTGCAGACAAATGTCACCCATTTTCTCACTTATTATGCAAAGATACCAAATTAAAATGGGACTGCCTATGTCAAAAGGCTTTTGAGAAGCTTAAGGAATATCTTGCATCACCTCTGGTTTGCATGCCTCCTATTCCATGAAATCCACTTATTTTGTACATATCTCCTACTGCAATGGCATTAGGGGCATTATTGGCACAAACAGATGATCAGGGAAAGAAGAATGCATATACTACATTATTCATACACTAGTAGGGTATGAGCTCAATTATACCCCCATTGAAAAAGCATGCTTAGCACTTGCCTTTAGCATGCAAAATCTTCAGCACTACATGCTTAACAAAAAAAAAAATAGATTGCTAAGATTGATCCTCTCAAATACCTCTTGTCAAAAGCTGCACTCACTAGCAGAACTGCTAAATGGGTCATGTTGTTAAGGGAGTTTGACATTGAATTTGTGAACAAAAAAGAAATCAAAGGATAGGTAATAGTAGACCAACTGGCCAACACTCCACTTCTAGGTGACCAATCAACCCTTACAGAATTTCTAGATGAATTCATAATGATTGTCACCACATCCTCCACATCGCAATTGTACTTTGATGGTACTTGCACCCAAAACAGATCGGGGGCAAGAATACTGTTGATCAAACCTCAAGGAGATTGCATCCCAAAGTCATAAAAGATAGCCTTTGCATGTACCAACAACATTGTATAATATGAAGCACTGATTACTAGACTACACCTGGCTATCCAATGGAAGATATTGGAGCTGCATGTCTATGGTGATTCCCAACTTGTCATTAAACAAGTCAATGACGAATATCAAACAAAAGATGACAAGATAATTTCCTATCGTAGTATGGTTGAATATCTCAAGAAGAACTTCATATCAATCAAGTTTGATCAAATTCCATGAACAAACAACAGAGTTGCAGATGCAATGGCCACTATTATGTCCATCCTTCAGATGTAGAAACATAGTCAGAAGTGTGAGTTCTTGGTCGAGCAACTCTTCATACCGGGATATGATTTACTAAAGTCTGAAATGGTGTGTGTACTCATTGGTTCTAAATCCCCCTGGTATCAAGAGAGCTTCACTTACCTAAGGGACAACACCATTCCCCCACACCTTACCAAAACACAATAACAAACATTCATCTATCGATGTTCTCGTTACACTATCCTTAGAGACACCTTGTTCAAAAGGAATTTTGATGGTTCCCTCCTAAGGCATTTAGACAAACAAGAGGTTGAATGGGCACTACGTGAAGTGCACAAAGGTATCTATGGTGCACACTCAAGTAGGATCACTTTGGCTAAAAAGATCTTGCGAGTAGGATATTACTGGCCTACAATGGAAATAGATGCATATAATTATGTGAAGAAATGTATTCCTTGCCAGAAACATGGTGACAAGATCCACACTCCATCACAACAATTGCAGTCATTCATTACACCTTGGCCCTTCTCACTATGGGGGCTCGATCTCATTGGCAAAATCTACCCTACATCCTCCAATGGTCATAAATTCATTATCACCACCACCGAGTATTTCACCAAGTGGGTGGAGGAAATCCCTCTTACCTTCACCACTGGTAAGTAGATCTCTAAATTCATTCTGAACTATTCGATCTGTCGATATGGAATCCCCAAAGTTATCATCATATATAATGACAAACCATTCAAAAATCAGGATGTTAAAGAGCTCTGTCAGAAATTTGATATCCAACACCGCTTCTCCACTCCATATTACCCGCAAGGTAACTGTCAACCTAAGCCTTCTAACAAAACCTTAATCAAAATCCTCAAAAAGACAATCAATGAAGATGGTTGTGATTGACACCTCCAACTCCATCCTTCTCTATGGGCTTACCATACCTCCATCCACACCCCCACAAGCGTCACCCCATACTCCCTTGTCTTTGGCTTTGAAGTCATCATTCCTTTTGAGATCAAGACCCCCTCCCTAAGGGTGTCGCTACAGAATATCCTCCCAAATGAGGAATATAGAGTTGCCAGACTACAAGAGCTAGAACTACTGGATGAAAGGTGCCTCAAAGCCTTAAACCATCTCTGAGTATATCAGAATCACCTACGCTTGAGCCTAATTGGCTTAGACCATATGTGATCACAACAAAGTATGGATCAGGGAAATATCGGTTGGCTACTCCTAAATGATATCCTTTGGATGTTTTAGTGAACATCATGCACCTAAAGAGATTCTATGCCTAGTCCTTAGAAGGTCATCAATTGTCAAAATTAAAAAATCAAGAAAAAAATAAAAAATAAAAAATAAAATCAGAGAAAGTAAAGAAAAATTAATTTGTCCATTAGTGAAAACCACTTTGTGGTGCTATGGGAAAGTACCTTGGTTAAAACCTACATGTAGATGCCAAGGTAAATAATCTGGATGCATCATCTATCAGATCAAACTCCTTCCCTACCTGCCCATTTGATATCCATAATCGCCACTATCCAATCTTCCCACCATAACATTCCCCCACTCCTGGTAGAATAATCACTCGTATGATGATGATTCTTTGCCCAAATCATGAATAAGGATCACCCCATCAAACTGAGCTTTATCCCATTCAGCTGAGCTTTTATCTCTCATTTCTTGAGGTTGTGCCTCCATGTGAGCTTCATCAAGTCTTGATGTTAGTCCTACATCCATAGGCTGGTCCTCATGGTCATCTTGTCAATTTTCTAGTCAATTGCAATCCACCCCATCCTTTTCCCTAGGGATGAATCCTTTCCTCTCTTGAGAATTTAATCCTTCATCCTAATCCTACTCTTGGAAAGAGACATTAGTTGGTCATATATGGGTGGCTTGTTTGATTTCTTGGATTTTCATTTTTGACTTGCATCTTTTTTCCTACCACTGCATCTATCTATGACTATCTGGATCTTTCATATTTGGGTATGTTTACAATAGATGCATACTATGGCATATTTTCATGGCATGGCATGTTTTGGATCTCTTTTGTATGAACTGGTAACCTGGTACTATTGTTTATCAATACTTACCTTGTCGTGTACAAGAGGTATCAGTGTGTTTGAGGGTTTCCTTACACGTACCCACAACTTTGTACTAGTGATCTTCAACACTTACATAGCTTTGTGTAAGGAATTCTCACTTGATTGTGAGTTAGTCCACGCCTTGGGTTTCTCATGGCATCCTGATGCCTATAATCAGTGGTGCGGGTTACCTAGGGCAATATTAAACTAGGTTGTCTCTCCATATCTTTTGTGCATAACTCTCCCCATCATTCCATAAATTCCTAATTCCCCCCATCTAATAACCCTGTGGAGTCTTCAATTTTCCCTCCTATTCTTCCATTTATATCTGAGATCATTGTATTATTACGGGCATATTAACAAAAACATTTTTCATTAATCATTTATATTGCATTATCCATTTAGGTGGCATCATTCATTTAGATTACGCTATACATTCATTTCATTATATATTAATTTTGATTACATTATCCATTAATCATTTCCATAAGCATTAACCAAGTTTAGATTGCAGTGCATTTATCATATTTCTTATTCATTTACATTCATCTTGCATACGTCATTTAGGTTACATTATCCATTCATATTAGAAGGCATTATCCATTTATATTACAATCATCTGCATTATTCATTCATTTAATCATTCATTTAGATTGCATTATTTGCATAGCGTTAATCATTTAGATTGCATTATTCATGTAGGTTGCATTGCATTTATCATTCATTTCCCATTTAGATTACATTTATCACTCATTTAGATTGCATTTATTACTCATTTAGACTAATTTATCATTGTTCATAAATCATTAATCATTTGCATCCATATTTATCATTATATTGCATATTCATTTTCTCACACCATCATATCCATTATACATTAAACATACTCATATAGAACATATGTATACATCAAAACATCTCAGAAACATATGCACCCACATAATCACTCATTTGCATCCATCTTGCATCCATGAACATGTCAGTAACACATCATAAACACAGATATATAAGCATCCATTCTGCATCACAAATAGGTTAGAACAATACATCCATAATCATCATCCATGTATCACATCATAAAATATTTTAAAAAAAAGCCCATCGTAATGTCCATAATTAGATACATGTATAGCCACCGCCAAAAATTATATATATAGCTCAAAACAAAAAAATGTCCGTCATAATACAATAGTCACCCCAAGGGTCAAATATAACACATAAGCCAAAATGGAGCTAGCTCTCACCACCTCTCTCCTAGCCCCCTCCTCATCGCCTCCTCCCTTGGCTCCTCCTGCCCCTCTTGCCCTAGGTGGCCTAAAACCCACTGATCAACCCATTTGTTTGCTCTATCTGGGCTGCTAGTTGTGTGTCTTGTGAGATCACACACTCTCAGTGTACGAGGTTTCTTGTTCCTCCATAGGTACCACTATTTGGTATAACCCTCTATAATAGGTCACCTCCCAACTGCCCTCTCTTCCCTCTCCCTCTGCTGCATCATATCTGAATACATCTGCCCAAGCCCTATGGGGATCAACATCTCACATACTACATCTCTCTCCCCCCATAGGCATGTAGCATCTGCCTCTGCCCTATGCACCCTCACCCGCAACCCCTCCAACTCCAAATCCTGTAATAAAAAAGAATCCTATAATGCACTAATGGTAGTCCCTAACCTAGCCTCCTCCAGCATCCACTCTGACTCCTCCCTATCCATCCTCAGATCATCCACCTTAGTCCTTGCTGTCTAAAGGCTCTCTCTCAAATCTCCCAACTCCTGTCGCAACTACTCAACCTCTGCCTCCAAGCTCTGTCTCCTATCTCTCTCAATCTATAGCTCATCCTTGAGCTAGTGTAGCCTTGCCCGGGTGGCATTTCTCTACTACTAGAGTATGTCAAAATTAGCCTGTGACACTCCTCCCCTAACCCTTGGCCCTGCACCCTTTACCTGTGCCTCTAGAATGTCCATAGGTACGACCCCCTCTTCACCACCATACCCTTCCTCAGTTTCCTCCCCTATCATCGGTGCTTCTTCTTGTTCCTATCCCACCCTAGGCTCTCTCCTCCATACCACCCTAACCCCCCTTTGTTGTCTACCAGCACCCCTCCCTGCTCCCACTAGAACCCTGTCACTAGGTGCATCATCCTCTTCGTTGACTACCTCATCTACTATCAGCTGCAACTCATCATCCTCCAAAACTCCAGGGATGGTACGGTGCATTGGAAAATGTCCCTCCCACCAGCTCCTATATCTTCTAGTGGTCCTTGGATCCTCTCCTACTCGCCTCTGCTCATCGCAAACTAGGTATGGTGCTATCTAGAAGTTGGTCCTCCCCTCCCATGGACTCACTATCTTGCCCCAAAACCTCACCTCTTGTGTCATCCGAAGATATAGTGGTATGTCCCCCATGATATCCTACATAATGTTGAATTGTCTAGCCACTCTAAAAGGTGCATAATACTCCATAATGTACATGGACCTACCAAAGAACCAAATCTCCACTTTGGCATAGTACAATTATCAATCCCCCCTCCCTATCTTACTGTCCAAAAATGGCCTCCATGTGAATTGTAAAAGCTTGTAAAAAATGCGGTACCAAAACCATATCGATCCTATCCGTGCATAATGCAAGAGGCCCCTATACTTGTCTATATATGGCCATGAAGCCCACCTATCCTATACACCTAATGGTTGTGTAATTGTAATATGCTCCCAAGCCCATATGTGAAGAAGATTCACCCCCGCAGATAGGCTGGAATACTCTCAGTATACTACAAGATGCATATCATGGTACAACTAAGCCAACATCGTGGTTCCTCAAGCATGCTCTGCATAATCATGAATGATGTAATAGACACATCTGCTCCATCCAATGGGAAATCCATATCCTCCTAAATCAAGTATGATCCATCTCCTCAGAAAAACACACACATCACAAGTACTAGAGGAGGAATGTGTCGAATGTTAGATTCAATGACAATCCCAAAGACACTGAGAGGGGGGGTGAATCAATGTCTAATTGGTTAGCAGAATATTTAAACTTATTTATAACTTTGCAACCCAAAACAAAGTATTGGTAAATAAGAATTAATGCAATACACATAAAAAATAGAGACAATGTAGAAACACACCATAACACAAGATATTTAACGAGGAAACTGGGTGTGGGAAAAATCTCAGTGGGATTTGTGACCCACAATATTTACTCACTGGCCAATGAATAAATACTACTTATAATAAGGGGCCTGCACATGCAGGGAGGCCAACAACCTAGAGCTCACTACTCAATAAAGAGTCACACTGACTACAAAAGTGGATTATAAAATCCAATACAATGTACTGCTCAAAACAACATCTCTAATGCCAGGTTCAATACCAGTTTAAGCTCAATCAATAACCAAAACCTTCAGTGTCACTAAAAATTTATTATCTACCATACATGTCTTCTACTACACACAAAAATGACTTATAAGATCTCATACATATATGAGTCTTTTACAATATACCATGTCGGCTGGAGTGTCGGTATGCTTTGTTGTCGATGTAATCTGAATGTCGGTGTAAGTGTCTATCAATGCCGATGTTTGTTGGTGTATGAAGTTTGTGATGCCTAGCATGTAGAAACCAATTGCCGGTGACTTTCCAGTTTGTTTCCATCAATGACAACATCAACTATTTTGATAAGAGTGTAGAATGCCAACAATCTCCCCCTTTGGCATCGATGGCAATACTCATGAGAAAAATCAAAACTGTTATCCAAAAAGTGAAATCCAAAAAGATGTGCTCCCCCTGAGCAAGTGATCTCCTCTATACATGCATTTTTCTCACCACTACTCCCCCTTTGACATCAATGGCAAAGGATGTCATAAATAATCAAAAGAGTACAAAAATGCTACCTCAAAGTCTATAACCGGTTGGTTACAATCTCAAATATGTCTGCCAAAATCATATTTAAACTCTTCATAAACTTGTTACTGTCATTTGAATTTGCCTCTATCTGCTAGATCATACCGGTGAGATAGTGCATTTGCTACTCCGATGATCGTTCTCCTTGAACTCTTGCCTTAGATAATTTATCTCTCTAAGTAATCAGATTATCCAACCTCAAACCAAGTTTATCCTTTAGTTCCTAGGCATTAGACCTTATTCTTGCCTTCTCTTTCTTAAGTTTTTCTAACTTCTCAAAAATTGCCATTTCTTGCTCAAAAACTGATATAAGTTTGGATGAACCAATTATATTGTCTTCAATGTCATCAATTTCCTTTTGTGTCTTTTTTATCTCCTCATCAATGTCCTCAGTCAAATAGTGGGGTTTACCTACTTCCCTATATAACTCCTTATACTCCAAAATTGTAGAATTGAGTACCGGTAAAAGTGTATCCACATGATCGGTACATTTCTTTATGGTGTTTTCAAAGAATTTATTCTTCTCTTTTTCAACTCTCCTTTATGGTATCCTCATTTACCTTATCTATAGTTATTACATTATCAGCAATAAATTTGGACAATGTGTCCATTTTCCCTAAAGAATCATTAATGTGATATATCTTACAATTGGGTGCAATCATCTTTAGAATAGGTAATATGTTATCAATTGCCTTAAATGCTAAGGCATTGCAATCAGTAATCCTTTTGATTGAATCCAAAAGTACCTTTGTGATATTGGTAGGTCTGAATTCACCTGTAGATGTGCTTGGTTCTGTTGTAGGTTTCTTCTCAACAGATGTCTGACCAATCACCTAAACTATATCCTCTTTGCTTCCATCAGATGTATCCACTTTCCTTGTATTTTCCTCCTGTTGATGTGTCTGTGTCTGTACTTCTACCTTTACTAGTTTCTTAGTCTGATTAGGCTTCTCTTCTACTGTCAGTGTCACATAATCAACATGTACCTCTGCCTCAGACTATTTTGTTGTTTGTACTACTGCTGGTTCCTCAGATTCTGGTGGCCCTATGATAGCTGTCTTATCCTCTATTTTCTCAATCATCACTTGCTCTGTTTGAGCTCGTATCTAAGTTTCCTAAGAGTCAATAGTTTGTGGCAGTTTCTCTAAAATCTTGTTGTCCTCAACATTGTCTACCTTAACCTCTAAAGTATCTTTATCCACAATAATGTTTACCTCCTGAGTATCTACATTCATGGTAAAGAGTATCTTCGACTCAGGGTTAGTATCATCATGTGTTAAAACTTTAGTAGCTATATCCAGTAGATTAGCTATATGAACCAGTGATTAAGGTGTGAAAGGAGGAGTATCCTAGGTTGGTGGAAGAATGTTATCTATTATTTTTATGGAGGGTACACCACCTACTTTACCTTTACCCTTTTCCTTTTGATATACTTTTAATGTTTTCTCCATTTTAGGTCTACTTCTTTCCTCTTGCTTTTCTTTCTTTACAAAGAACATGTCCCATTTATCTGCAGTCTCATCTATAATTTCTTTTACCCTTCCAACCATCAGGCTCACTTGTTGGTGTCCACTAACAAATACTGACCAATTAGCTTCAAAAATAAGTTCATCTATTTCTTCTTTAGAATTTACCGGATGTACAACTAAGAGTGCTTCAAATTTCAACTTTTTGTCCAGTTCCATTATAGATAGCCTTTTAGCTTCCAATCTCATGTAGAGATCATTTGGTATCTCATCAATCACTTCTATCAAAACTTTCTTGTAAATATGTAAGTGCAAAATAATACTTTCTTCAATTGTGCTTTTGTCAAAATCATTTGAAGAAATATACTATTTATTTACATTAGATAGATTACCTTCCTCTGTAATCCCATTCAATAAATCATTCAATGTGGGGGTAACTGGTGTCTATTTCTTCTTAGGTGTAAGTTTCTTCTTTGGTTCCCTAATTACTTGTTGTTTCTTCCTTAGTGTTCTAGTTTTCTTAGGTGAAGGAGAGGGTACTGGTGAGGGTTTTCTCTTCCTTTGTACTCTTTTAAACTCAGTAGCCTTATCACTGTTAGTATCGGATGATGTTACAACCAGTGAAACATGTGCTTCAGGTTGTAGTCCTTCAAGCTCACTGGCTGATATACCACTTGATGAGTTGAGACATTGGCATGTTTTTATCCTTAGAACTCTTAATCTTTTGTCATATTTTGATTTACATAATAGTAATTATGTATCGGAAGTTTACTATATGTATTTCAGATGTTAGCCTAACCCTATTAAAACATGTTTTGTCTTTGCCAGTTTATTCCTGTAGCCATGTTATTCATTCTTATTGCCATGCGGATTGTTTAAGGCAATATCATGTGTGAAATTAATAGATGTCCTGATTAATTAAAATATGTATATATGTTCTTTTATGTTATTTATTTTGAAGTGCAGGAATAAATGATGTTGCGGTGGAAGCTCTCCTATCATGCCAGTTGCAAGAAGAGATATTCAAGGAGATGACTGAAAGATCGAACAACAAAGATGTTGAAGAGCGTAAGGAATGACAGAGGAGAAGTAATCATGCAATACTACTAATGTCTAACTCAAGTGGACATTAGTGTTGTAAATACCACCACAGTATGTTATGACTGTGGTTCGGTTTAGATCCGCATTTGGAGTAGTTTAACTCTAGCTATCTCCTTTCTTGATTAGTTATCTGCCTCTTCTCTTCGATGTGATCTGTGTTGTTTAAAGTAGATGTTTTCTTTTAAAATAAGCTCTTCATCTCTTCTCAGAGGTTAGAAAGAAAAGAGAGAAAGCAAAGCAGAGGATTTTGGAAATAAAGTTACAAGTGTTTTTGAGTTTCTTTTTATGTTGAATCATGTAATGACTTCCGAAGAACACTGAATAAAAATATGTTATTCTGAGCACTTAGAGTTGTTTTTGGGAAGCCTAGAATCACTCATCCAAGGGGGCCCACTTGGTGAGTGTTCCTGTGCCTTTGTTAAGATTAGTTTTCTTCTTTAGCTGCAGTAGATGTTCTTGCATTGACTATTCCTGCAGCCATTGGAAACAGATCCACTAACTATTCTTGTAGCCAAACCAAAATAGAGTAATTTCTATTTATCAGCATTGAACTTAGCCAGTATTGCTTGAATGAATTTATGTTAATGTAGAATTTTTCCTGTAGCCTTCCAATAGTTTCAATTCTTTCTTATCTTTTCCACATAATGTTAGTTGTTGCAGTAATGTAGCATAGCTGTTGCAGGAACTTAGTGCATATGTAGTGCAGACCCATTTCAAGTATTTCATCCCTGGGTTGACAATCAAATGAGCACTAGCTATACAAATAGTGACTTTACCAAGTGAATGTCCAAACTTCAGGTTGAGACTTCAACTAGAGTTAGTATTCTTATTGTTGGGTTGAACATTTTTGGCATCGTTGTCGGGGATGGTGTTGAACTAAGAACCTGTTATGGTTATTGTCTTTTTAGTTTTCAGTTAATTGTTTTTTAGGCATACCTGATTGTTCAAAAAAAAATGATGAACTAACATGCAGAGGCAAAGAAGAGATGTTCTAGCTAGATTTCTACCCAGACATCATAAACATGTAGAAATTAATTCCCCGGACATAAATCCTTTTGCTAAACTTTGTCAAACCCCAAAGAATTTAAAACACCTTGAATCTGAATTTCTAAAAGGCAGTCTTCGATTCCTCTTTGGACCCCCACAAGAATAATTTCATATAGTAACTCCACCCACAAGTCCAATGCAAGGAAACCCACCTCTTGGTGGAAATAATCCACCACCACCACCTTTGGACCCAACGTTTGAGTTTCTCATATCTGATCAACATGATAATGCTAATCTCAAGAACATTTTGGCTTCTTCCCTCCCTAAATTCTATAGATTGGTGAGAGAGGATCCAGACACATTTCTGTTTGAGTTTGATGTTCTCTATAGGAGTTTTGATTATACTACAGATGCCCATAGACTCAAAATATTTCCTGCCACCTTGAAAGAATAATCTTTAAGATGGTTTATGAGCTTGGGTAGTAGCACAATCAATACATGGAATGAGATGAAATGATTGTTTCTTGCAAAGTATAAAGATTATTGTAGAGGCACTAATCGTCATGGGGATGATATTTTTAGAATGACATAGAAAGAAGATGAGAGTCTTGAAGATTATCTGGAAAGGTTTATGTTTAGTGTCAAAAAGTCCAAGCATAGTACTCTAAATAAAAATTCCCTCAAGTTGATATTTTTTAGGGCAATCAATGATGAATGCATCGATGCTTTGGATCTTATGGGAGGAGGTGACATTACACAGTCTACGTGGAATGAAATAGGAAAAATTTGTAAGAAGTATTCCAGATATGCTTCTAAAAAGAATAGGCATTTCAAGCCAGGAGTGCCTTCATCAACATCTAGTATTGGAGTTTTTAGAATGGAACTTATCCATTTATTGAAGGAATTTAAGGAGGACATCATAAACAATATGGCTACTCAACTGGATACACTTTCAACTAAGAAGAAGCATGAATAAGCTGATGCATTTCTTGCAGAATTTTGCCCTCATTGTAGACAGAGAAAAAAGGACTGCAAATGTAAAATGGTTGCAAATCTTGAGGTTCCTAACTTCAAGCCAATACAATGTGAGGATGAACAAGTTTTCTATGTTGCTCAAAGAAGGCCAAATTTCCAAAGATAAGGTATGCCTTCGGATCCACTTTCTTTTTCTGGTTATAGTGGAAATTCTTATGAACCAAATAATCAATGGCAATCACCATATGCTCAAAATTTTGGTAATTATCCAAACTTGTATGGTTCTCAAGGCCAAAGGCAGCATTTTGCTAATCAATTACCACAGTGGCAGTAACCACAAGGAAATTGGTATCCACCTCAGGGCCAAGGGAGCCAATTTCAATGGAATTGGCAACCTACTCCTCAATGGAGGGGTAGTCAACCATGGACTACCCAATCTTCTAGATATCAGCAGCCTATTCAACAACCACAACCACCTGTAATAATGCCTCCCCTATAGCCAATATTGTTCTACCTAAACCAATGCAATTTCCCACTCAGCCAATGCCAAATCCTAATATTAAATCTCAACAATAACAAGAAGCTTATTCAACTGACCCTAATCAATACCCAACCTATTCTCTATCTATAAGTGATATTCACCAAAAATTTGGGACAACTCTGCCTAATCCATCTCCTCCAATTATCATTGAGGTGCAAGAAGAACAAGAAATCTCTAATCCAACAACCACAATACCTCAAAAGCAGAGACTACCACCATTTCCCTAGAGATTGCAAGAAAAGGAAGTTCTTATAGAACAAGAGCAAGGTTTTGATATCATAGATCAACTAAAACATGTATGTGTTAAAATTCCATTGTTGCAAGCAATAAAAGATGTTCCTATATACAGTAAGGCACTTAGGGAGGCATGTCTAAAAAAACTTGGCAGGAAGAAGAAGGATTTGCCAATAGTGCATGTGATGGGTCAACTAGCAGATATTATGCTAGGAAAGGTTTCAATTCCTAAATATTCTGATCCTGGCAGTCCTGTTGTGAATATAGTCATTAATGGCACCCAGGTAAGGAATGTTTTAGTTGATTTAGGGGTAGCCATTAATGTGATGACAAGAGAAGTAATGCAGTAGCTTGAAATCAATAGTCTCAAGCCTACACCTACAGTCCTATAGCTTGCTGACAGCTCAACAGTGCGACCTAATGGTATGATTGAAGATGTGGTTGTTATTTTGGATTTTTGGGAATACCCTGCATACATTATGATTTTGTCTCCAAAGGCAACATTGGAAGGATATCCAGTGATTTTGGGAAGACCTTGGCTTGCCACAGCTGATGCATATATTGGATATAGATCAGGGGATATGACTATTTCAGATGGGAACTCTACAAAAACACCAGCTTTGTATTCTCCTGCTTAGCCCCAGTTTGATCAACAACAAGTCGTTTAGCCTACTTTGGGAGAAGAATCTGAGGGAGTTGAATCTATTAATCACCTAATGATGATTAATTGAGGGACATTCATGCAATTACATGATGAAGACTCAATTATTTATAAAATTCTGACAAATGAGTTAAACCAAGAACAACAATTGTAGGAGTTGGAACCAAATATTGTAGATTTAGACTTTCCTATGGGCACTAATATATTGCATACTCTGTTGCCCCAGGAAGTTTGTACTTGTCATTTTTATGATATATTCCAGCTTGATATTACTATCAAAATAGAAGTTGTTTTGAATAAATATTTGAATGTCAATAGTAATCTTGTAGATACTCAAAAAGTAGCACTCATGGACTTGCTTAAATGTCATAAACATGCCTTTGCATGGGAGTACAAGGAAATGCATTGAATAGATCCAACAGTTTGTACCCATCGTATCTATATAAAAGAAGAATCCTACCCACTCAGACAACCACAAAGAAGAATCGATCCTGCATTAAAAGAAATAGTTAAAGAGGAATTGGAGAAGTTGTTAAAGGCTGGGTTTATCTATCCTATCTCTGATAGCCAATGGGTATCACCTTTGGTAATAGTTCCTAAGAAAGGAGGAAAATGGAGGGTATGTGTTGATTATAGAGATTTGAACTTAGCAACAAGAAAAGATCATTTTCCATTGCTATTTGTGGATCACGTATTAGACTCTTTGGCTGGGAAGAGATACTTTTCATTTCTAGATGGATTCAGTGGTTACAATTAGATTCAGATAGCCCTAGAGGACCAAGAGAATACCACATTTACTTGTCCTTGGGGAACATATGCATATTTTGTTCTTCCTTTTGGATTGTGTAATGCTCCAGCCAGTTTTCAAATAGCAGTGATCAATATATTTTCAAATATTTCTCAAGACATCATGGAAATTTATATGGATGACTTTACAACTTATGGTTTTGAATTTGAAGAAGCATTAGGGAACCTGAAGAAAGTTTTGCAATGGTGTGAAGAATATAGTTTGTCATTAAACAGTGAGAAGTGCTTCATAATGATGCAGGAAGGAATAGTCCTTGGTCATCACATCTCTATAAAAGGAATACAGGTTGACCCAACAAAAATTGAAGTCATTCAAAATATCAATGCACCGGTAAAACAAAAAGATGTTAGAAGTTTCCTTGGTCATGCTGGACACTATAGAAGGTTTATCAAAGATTTCAGCAAAATTGCAAGTCCCTTATATTCTCTATTTACCAAGGATATGGAATTTAAATGGACTTCTTCATGCAATGAAGCTTTTTTGAAGCTTAAGCATGCTTTGACCCAAGCACCAGTTCATAAATGTCTAAATTGGTCTTTACAATTTCAAATTCATATAGATGCATCTGATTATGCAATAGGATCAGTCTTAGGATAGAAGATTGATAACTTGGAGAGTGCAATATATTATATTAGCAAGAACTTACAGGGGCCTGAGTTAAATTACACAATCATTGAAAAGGAAATGTTAACAGTTATGTATGTACTCAAAAAATTTAGGCATTATATAACAGGGTATCCCATATTTGTGCATACTGATCATACTACAATCAGATATCTCATGAATAAGCCTTCAATTACTAGTAGATTAGCTTGTTGGTTATTGTTGATGCAAGAATTTGATATCAGAGTTATTGATAAACTAAGAAAGTCCAATGTGGTTGCAGATTATCTTTCAAGACTTCAATTACAGGAAGATCCTATAGCCATAGATAATGCTTTTCTAGATGAACATCTATTCCTTATACAAGCCCACACTCCCTGGTATGCTAATATTGCCAACTATTTAGTTGTTGCTAAAATGCCACTTCATTTCTCTGCTAAGGAAAGAAGGTTGTTAGTGGAGAAAAGCTTTAACTTCTCATGGATTGCTAATTGTTTGTTTTATACTGGACCTGACCAAGTCATGAGAAAATGTGTAAGAGAAGATGAAACATATGATATCCTACATGCATGTCATGATGAGCCATGTAGAGGACATTTTGCTGCTAAAAGAACAACACTCAAAATACTAAATACATGATACTATTGGCCCACATTATATAAGGATGCATCACAATATACAAGAAAATGTGACAGATGCCAGCACATGGGGATACCTACTAAATTTGATGAGATGCCATTGTATCCACAAATATTGGTTGCATGGTTTGATAAATGAGGATTAGATTTTGTTGGCCCAATTGATCCCCCTTCTAATGGAAAATCCTACATTTTAGTATGTACATATTATGTAACCAAATGGGTGGAGGCTCATGCCATGACACATGCAAGAGATAATAAAGTGGTTGAGCTCCTTTATGAGGACATATATACAAGATATGGAGTACCAAGGGAAAATTTATGAGACCAAGGCTCACAATTTACTTTAACATTGATTGCAACCTTGAATGAATACAATATAAGGCACATAAAATCTACCCCATATCATCCACAAGCTAATGAACAAGTAGAGGTTACAAATAGGGAGGTTGAGGCTATTCTTACCAAGACAGTAGTTTTTCATAAAAAAGACTAGTCTCATAGAATTTCAAAAGTAATTTGGGCATACAAAACAACTTGGAAGACAACAATTCGTTTTACATCTTTTGAGATGGTGTATGGAAAAGCAACAATGATGCCTATTGAGTTTGAGCATAAACCTTTGAGGACAACTTGCAATTAACTATGACACTTTCTCAAGCACAAAAGGAACGTATTCAGCAATTGAATGCTCTCGATGAATGGAGAAAAATGGATGTCCAATAGACAGAAGTGATTCAAAATCAGAGAGAAAAGTGGCATGATAAATACATCAAAGAGAAAAAGTTCAAAGCAGGTGATTGGGCAATATTGTACGATCCACATATAAAGATATTATGGGAAAGATGTAAACCAGATGGTTAGGTCCATATGAGATAGAGGAAGTTTTCAACAATGGAGTTGTTTGTTTGACCACAACCGACCTAGTTTGGTTCAAGATTTTGGTAAATGGTCACAAATTACATCTTTATCATAAGTCGGCCATCAAAGAGGAGTTCCTGCAGAAATTTGCTAAAAAGGATCAAACACAAGTTCTTGCAGCAACTGATCAAGTTCCTACAACCACTGATCAAGTTCCTTCTGCAATTGAGCAAAGTATTGGAGGTAAGGTTCTTGTAGCCACTACAATGAACATGCTTGCCACTTCATAATTCTCCTTGCGTCATTTCACAAAAATATTTCCATGTCTTATGGAAATATTATTCTCCATAAATAAAATTTTCCATACACATCATCCCATCTCATTTCCTTATCTGTCATTTCATTTCATTTTTCCATTCTTTTCATGCGACTACAGGTATGTACATATTTTATTTTATTTTAATTAGACATTTATGATTTCATTATGATTATTTCCTTTTCTAAATCTGCGTACACTTCCCTAAATCCTTAAATCCTGTGTGGACACGTGCCAAATTAAGTTTGGGGTGGGGTGTTTTATGGTTTGGTTTCCAAAATTAGTAATTACTCATCCTTTTCAATACCTTGATTTGTTTGCTTGCCATCATTTATTTAATAAGATATTCTTTGGCATAAGAAAGTAATGAACTTTGCTACCAAATTTGGAAATAGGTAAGGAAATTTCAATTTTTCAGTCTGTAGAATATTTTTTTTCTTCGTTTCTCAACTGCAGAGTTTTCTACATTAACAGATTAAGAAATGGGTGGAGATCCAATTGGCCATGGACCAACAGTCCATGATGCGTTGCTACAGGATGCTCTTTGTGAGCATTATTTTAGGCAACATGGTTGGATTGTCTACTTTTTGAAAATAAGGGATTATAATAAAGAAATTGCCTTAGAGTTTATGCATTCATTTAATGAAGGAGAGGCTACTATTAAAGGATTAAGGGTCATTGCTATAGAGCAGTAGATAGTTGAAGTTGTAGGGTTGCCATAGGAAGGAGAATTGTTTCTAGAATCAAAAGACACCAGAAGTGCTAGAGCAGAGTTTACACTTCCCACAGATGGACCTCTAACAATGGACAAGCAAGGAACCAGGAGTGTTTCCCTTGCAGCCAAGTGGCCCTAGGTGGCTTTATATGTAATGAAGTAAACTACTTATGAAGGGAGGTATTCAAATTTACATTCACCCCATTTCAAATTGCTTAGTTATTTATAGCATGGTCGGAGAGTGAATGTTCCTAATTTTTTATACCACCTCATTTTCATAAGTGCCAAAGAAACATGAACGAAAGGAAATCGTTATGTCAGCCATCATGGTCTGATTAAATTGCTGGTAGAATATTCTCTTAGGGATGTTTCACAGATGGAATGGGGGGTATTTGAAGACATATTGCAATTTAGGGTTGAAGATGTTCCTATTGCAAATGAGCCAACAATTGAAAAATAAAATATTGAAAAACCCTATTCTCCTATAGTTTTTGCAAAGAATGAATCTCCTACTGCTGAAGGAGTTGTTACTATTATGGAGAAAGAGATGGCTAAGACAAGCATTGAGTAGCCCTCCACTTCTTTTCATAAAGGAGTGGCATCTTCTAAAAGAAAAGGGAAAGAATTGGAAATAATTGATACAGATGATGAACCTATGGTTCAACCATAGGCAACTCAAGTTTCTCCTACATCTAAGAGGCATAGGTTAAAAAGAAATACTCCTGTAGTAAAGCCACATGTAAAAACCATTCCTACAGCTACTCCAAAGGTTTATGTGAGAAGGAGTCAGAGAAAAACCTGGAAGGCCCATCCAGCAGGTGATCCAATAGAGGTTATTTCAGTTGAAGCATCAAAAGAAGGGAGCCCTATAGATGTTGAAACTCAGAAGGAAGATGGTGTTGATAGACTCTCAAATCTATTATATGTGGAAGAGCATCTTGAGGAACTTGTTGAAGAGATTCCACGGCCTAAGGTAACAACTATTAGACCTCCATAATCCCTGAGAAGTTTATCTATTGCGTTAACATTTTATAGGCAATGGGAAATAGAGGGCTAGATTATAGGGGATTATTGACAAACAAAAACGGGAAAGTGAAAAGGGGGATAATAAAATTCAAGAATTAGAGGCTAAAGTTGATACAATCACTAGTATGGTCCCCAAATTGATACAATGTAGGGCACCGCCAAGAGTTTATGCTCTGCATGTAAGGGAGGGATATTTAAATTTCAAATTGAACCACATTGTCAGGGACCTTAGCCCCTCTTTAGAAACCATTGAGGAATTTTATGATGCTTACCAAAATTCCCTGGGAGCTATGAAAAATTTGTTGTGTGAACTTTATTTGCATAACTATGTTGTAGATTCTGATAGTGAGTGGAATCCCTTGTTATACATTGGTGATATCCACATAAAAGCTTTAATGTCATGGATTCAAAATGAGATCAGCATGGGAGCACAAGCCAGAGCGCACAAGGATTTCAAATTTGATTGTCCATTTCCATTGATGAAGGAAGCAAAAGAGCCAAGATGTCTTTATTATGAATGGTAGAAGCTACTGGTAAGGAAAGATGTTAGGAATCTAGTGCTGCCGATGAGGGAAGAAATATTCCAAGCGTATCAGAATTTAGTTCAAAATGAAAGTGCAGCTACAATTTATGGTTTAACTCAGCATTGGAATAAATTTCTAGAAAAATTGAAATAGGGAGAACCTCATTCACTACCAAATTTCGATGTAGCTATGCAAAGAGCCCCTAAATATATACAACTAGATAGAGTGAAAACCAATAACTGGTTACCTTTGATCTTTCAGCCTCCTATTCTTATGTGGCAATTTTTGGGATGTAAGACTATAGATAAGCCCTATGAAGCAGTTACAGAAGAGGCCAAATGGTCCAGGTTGGAAAAGATGAAAGGGTTTTACTGGAATTTAGCTTCAGGAGGAACAGGTCAAGGAACCATTGGTGACCTAAGAGTTAGTGCAAGAATCAGAAATTTTCCTCTTTCTGGAGGATCAACAAGACCTTAAAGTTGGGGGGCATGATGAGTTGAGACATTGTAATATTTTTATCCTTATAACTCTTAAGCTTTTGTCATATTTTGATTTACATAATAGTAATTATGTATTGGAAGTTTACTATATGTATTTCAGATGTTAGCCTAGACTTATTAAAACATGTTTTGTCTTTGCCAGTTTATTCCTGCAGCCATGTTATTCATTCCTGTTGCCATGCGGATTGTTTAAGGCAATATCATGTGTGAAATTAATTGATGTTTTGATTAATTAAAATATGTATGTTATTTATTTTGAAGTGCAAGGGATAAATGATGTTGCGGTGGAAGCTCTCCTATCATGCCAGTTGCAAGAAGAGATATTCAAGGAGATGACTGAAAGATCAAACATCAAATATGTTGTAGAGTGTAAGGAACAACAGAAGAGAAGCAATCACATGATACTACTGATGTCTAACTCAAGTGGACATTAGTGTTGTAAATACCACCACAGTATGTTATGACTATGGTTCGGTTTAGTCTCACATTTTTTGCAGCTTAACTCTAGCTATCTCCTTTCTCAGTTAGTTATCCGCCTCTTCTCTTTAGTGTGATTTGTGTTGTTTAAAGTAGATGTTTTCTTTTAAAATAATCTCTTCATCTCTTCTCAGAGGTTAGAAAGAAAAGAGAGAAAGAAGATCAGAGGATTTTGGAAATAAAGTTACAAGTTTTTTTGAGTTTCTTTTTATATTGAATCATGTAATGACTTTTGAAGAACAATGAATAAAAATATGTTATTATGAGCACTTAGAGTTGTTTTTGGGAAGCCTGGAATCACTCATCCAAGGGGCCCCACTTGGTGAGTGTTCTTGTGCCTTTGTTAAGATTGGTTTTCTTCTTTAGCTATAGTAGACATTCTTGCATTAACTGTTCATCCAGTCATTGGAAACAAATACACTAACTGTTCCTGCAGCCAAACCAAAATAGAGTAATTTCTATTTATCAGCATTGAACTTAGCCAGTATTGCTTGAATGAATTTATGTTAATGCAAAAGTTTTCCTGTAGTCTTTCAATAGTTTCAATTCTTTCTTATCTTTTCCGCATAATGTTAGTTTCTGCCATAATGTAGAGTAGCTTTTGTAGGAACTTAGTGCATATATAGTGCAGACCCATTTCAAGTATTACGTGCTTGGGTTGACAATCAAATGAACACTAGCTATAGAAATAGTGACTTTACCAAGTGAATGTCAAAACTTCGAGTTGAGACTTCAACTAGAGTTATTATTCTTATTGTTGGGTTGAACACCACTAATATTCATGACATTTTCTTTGATTTCCATGACCTTCTTGGAGGCATCTTTGATAAATTTTTCTCTTCTCTTTGCCCTTTTCTGTATAGATATATTACTCTCTATGGTTTCTGCATTTCCAAAGAGTTTCTCAGATGACTCTCTTGGTGCATCAAGTAGATCGTTAGCACAAGTTTCTAGAAGAGATAGGTCTACCTCATAACCCATCTCAATAACCCAAATAGTTCTAGGACTTACTGCTTCCATCCAAGTTTCATCTCTCTTAATCACAAAATAGATTTCCTTGTCATATTTGTCAATTATGCTCTATGGTAGTCTCTCTCTTACTCTCATCTTAGATTAGAATGTTTTCAACTATTCTATGATATTCTTAATACTATCTATGCCCATACCGGTGAAATCATCTTGTATCTGTCTTCCTATCAAGATGTCATAACCAAAATCCTTGTGATCTATGTCGGGTATCTCCTTGGTAAAGTACAACATTAGGAATACTAGAAGGTTTCCAAAATGGAATGTACCTTTCTTATCTCTGATAATATTCTTTAGGTTGTCAATTAATTCATCTTTAATCCATTCACACACATCAATCTTAGCATTATTGTTCACCATCTCATATGCACTGTGAATACACAGGCTAGAAACATAATTTAGTCTATTTGCATGAGTTTCTTTGTATCCTAGTACCATGTATTCACATATCTCACATTGATATCCTTAACATCATTTACTCTAAGTTACCTACTATCATATGTGGCTCTGATTAAATCTATAACTCCCCTGTTAGGTATCTTCTTGGTTTTATCAGGCCTACTACCGGTTGAAGGTAAACCAGTAACTTCCTTAATTGCTTCCCTAGTTATTTTGCAAACTGACTCTAACCACATGAATTCACTATGGACACTACTCAATACAAGTCTAACAACTTACTTTGGAAATTTAGGAATGTTCAGAATCTCTACAAAACTTAAATCTTGCACAATCTTATGTTCAGGTTTGATCACACAATTTCCATTGGTAATAACCTCATTGAATATCTTCTTTAGATCCTTGGTCCCTAGGTTTTCTAAGTTGCAATGTATATAAATTCTAGGGTCTTCTACAAAAGCTACACCCTTCAAAATTTTTGAAAAATCTCCTACAGAATCATCTTGTTTCGCAATCTCGGGGATAATCTTAAATACGGGTCTAGGGCATTTGACATTTTCCACAATGGTAGGGTTCAAAATAAACTCAGGAACAGAAGATGAGGAGGCCATTTCAAAGATAAATACCTCTTAAAATAAATTTTGAATGCTTGAAAAACACTTCACAGCTTTGCCTTAGAATGTGCTTGCTCAGTTTCATACTCTCTGATCGTTTGAATGCTCGGTGAGTTCAAAATAAGGGTTTCTTGGTGCTTTATAGCCAAAAAGGTTCTTTAAACTTTGTTAAATGCTTTTTGGTTAAGTGAAAACTTAACACATCCGCTGGTAAAGAAGAAATGTATCTTCTCACCATCAACTGAGTGTAGAATGCATGATTTTCACCTTACTACAATACCCCCTAAAGATTATTCCTCAATTAGATGAAGAATCTCCTGCCAGTGGAGGATTACTCTGTTCTACCGGTGCAGAGATAGTTTCATCAGTTTTCTAATCACTCTTCTTAATCCATTGTTTTGAAAATTCTTGCTTTACATCATCTACCTTTTCTTTGCCCTTCAAACTAGATCCTTTGTTGTTCACCGGTGCATTCTTGCTTTTGAAATATGTCCAATCTTGTTGCATGCATAACAAGTTACATTATTCCTTTGAATAGCCTTTCCATATCCTTGACCAGTTTGTGATCTGCATTGATTAGATAAATGCCCAAATCTTCCACAAACATAGCATTTTACATTCTTGCAATTTTCTGAATTATGATCAACTTTGTTGCATTTGTAACATTGACCGGTGGGTGAGTTTATATTCTAATTATTTCTAAATCTACATTGATTTTGTCTGTGAGCATATTTGTTGCAATTAAAACATTTCCCATTAAATTTATAAGCATTACGTTGTCTTACCGGTTTGTTCTAATCTTGATTGTTTGTAGTATTGGAACTTTCTCCATGTTCAAATCCAAGTTCATTTGTATCTCCATCAGGTTTCTGTCTTTTAAGCATGTCATCAAGTTCTTCTGAACTTTTCTTGAATTTTTCTTTGTGTTTATTTGTAGTAACCAACTCATTTTCCATAATTCCAACTTGTCTCACAAGCTCAACTTTATCATGTTGCATGTGAATCAGATCTGTCTTTAGCATATCATTTTCATTACCAAGTCTCAGATTTTCATTTCTAGAATCATTGTCTCCTAGTCAAGTCTTCTTCATTCTTCTTCCTATCTTTAATAGCCTTACATAACCTCATAGTCATATCTTCCATTTCATTCTTCATATTACTGTTTTCTTGTCTCAACTTATTTGCAATGTCTCTAAGAGTCTATTTTTCATCATCATCATTTTGCATCTTCTCATGAAGTTCCTTTCTCTTATTTTGTGCTATAACTAGATTTTCTTCAAGTCCTTTAATGAATTCCTTAGCAGTCCTTAGATCATCTTCAAGTTTGATATTCTTTAAATTTTCTCCATAAAAATCTTCAAGAGCTCCTTCAAACTATTTCCTTAAGTTCCCCATCTGTACTGGTGTTAGAATCTCCCTCAAGCTGTTAGGCTTTTGCAAATAGGGGACCAGGCTCTGATACCAATTGTTAGATTCAATGATAGTCCCAAAGACACTGAGAGGGGGGGTGGATCAGTGTCTAACCAATCAGAAGAATATTTAAACTTATTTAATATAACTTTGTAATTGAAAACAATGTACTGATAAATAAGAATTAATGCAGTAAACAGAAATAATAGAGATAGCATAGAAACACACCATAACATAAGATATTTAACAAGGAAACCTAGTGTGGGAAATAACTCAGTGGGATTTGTGACCCACAATATTTACTCACTGGCCAATGAATAAATACTACTTACAATAAGGGGCCTGCACATGCAGGGAGGCTAACAGCCTAGAGCTCACTGCTCAATAAGGAATCACACTGACTATAAAAGTGGATTATCAAATCCAATACAATGTATTGCTCTAACAACATCTCTAATGCCAGGCTCAGTACCAGTTTAAGCTCAGTCAATAACCAAAACCTTTGTTGTCACTAAACAATTATTATCTACCATACATGTCTTCTACTACACACCAAAATGACTTATAAGATCTCATACATATATGAGTCTTTTCATAATATACCATGTCAACTTACAAAAGATATTTATATTACAATAAACAAAAGTTTATCCCATGTCAGCTAGGGTGTTGGTATGCTTTGTTGTCGATGTAATGTGAATGCCGGTGTAAGTGCCTCTCGATGTCGGTGTCTTTCGGTGTTTGAAGTTTATGATGTCAGGCATGTAGAAACCAATTGCCAGTGACTTGCTAGTTGGTTTCCATCAATGACAATGTTAACTATTCTCATAAGAGTGTAGAATGCCAACATCAGATACCCATCACCCTACCCAAATGCATTATGCTCCTATCCAACATCGATAGTGCATCATACTCACAAACCTCTTGGAGGTAGAAATTTGATGCATCTAACCAATACTCTAGGATCACATCATGAATGGGGATCTTCAAGATCCTCCATACATCCAGTAAGGTCATTGTCACCTCACTGGTAGGTAGGTGGAAGGTGTTATACCTACTATCCCATCTTTCTAGTAAGGTTTCCATCATCAAAATGTGACCTTGAATCCTTGGCTACCTACTGAAAAAATGCAATCCCACAATAACTAGGATCTCCAGCTCATCTGACCGCAACAACAAATACAATCTCAGGGTCACTGACTAGTTCTCCCTCGAAGCCAATGGTCCCAAATCCACCTGCATCCAAGAAAACAACTTCTTCATCTCATATTCTTGGTCGTTATCCTATCCTTGATGCATCTATGACCTCCCCCCAAGCCAAATTTTATAATTAATTGCCCATTTCTTTACCCTCTAGTGCATGCGCTAATTTAGTCAACACTCACGCCAAACCCATAGTGCTCATGCTATAATATAGGTGCACGCTGTAACAAAACTTGACACTTAGACCCCTAACCAAATTGGGGTGAGTGCACGTGCCACCACATAGCTTTTCCCCTCCCTAGTCTAACCCTAACCTACCCTAGCATGAACACTCACAACACATTGCCTTTCCCCTCCCTAGTCTAACCCTAACCTACCCTAGCGTGAATGCTCGTGTCACACTTCCCTTCCCCAACCCTAAACCTAACCCTAATTGTCCCTACTATGAGTGCCCATGCCAAATGTGATTGCTTGCCCCAGAACCTCATTAGACTTCTAACCTAACCTCTAATGCTCACACTACCCTAGAGGGGCATACACTGAACTGACGATAAACTCATCCACCTCATTAGACTTCTAATCCTATTATAATCCCTAATTTTATCCTAAATCTACAAGATCACAAAGAAGGTTAGTCATACATACTGGTGGTCCATAGCCCTCAGGTCTATCATATTGATGAACCCTCTTGGTACGGTGCTCACGTGTCAGAATGTGATCCATCTCTCCTTCTCTTCTTCTAGGCTCTAAAATGCTCCAATGCTTATGTGTGACAATGACCCTTCATTGGGCCTTGTGTGGCTTATATGGACCTCCTTGTGGGCCCACTCCCTTTGTGTTCTCCCTTGTTATATCTCCTCTTCTATTTTTTGAATCCCCTCTACCTTTCTTTCTTCTTCACTCATGACCCCTTCTCCTTCCTTCTTTTCGATAATTTTCCATCAATTTTCCAAAAAATTCTGAAATAATTCTCAAGGGGGCATACACCACCTGTACTTTGCACTGGGGTATCCTTCTTCTTCTATCTTTTACCCATCGCCAAATTTTTTGTTGTGTAAAAGAGGGGAAAAATTTAGACACTTAAATTAATTATTTTAATTTATTTAATTTCCTTGCATAGTTAATTTATTAATTATGCCAATCCCTATTCTTTCTCAATATTAATTAAATATAATTAATATTGTCACTATAGTCTAGTGACTAATTTATTTAATAAATCAATCTACCTTTATTCTTCTAAAATTCCTAAAATTACTTCTCCCCAAATCCACCCTTTAATTAATTAATCTCAGTTAATTAATTGATCTAGGTGATTCCTACAAATCACCTTTTCCTAATTTGTCATTAACCTAATTAATTCTTCTAGAAGCACCCCTAATCTCACTTATCATTATTCTTCTACTTTTAATTCTCTCCACTCATTCTCTCTCCTAGTGAAATCCTCCTACAAATCCCACTTTCTGTAATCCCACCTAATCATTCTTCTAATCCCTCTCCTAATGAGTTGCTAGTGGCTAATCCTCATGATTATCCACAAAGTCAACTCCTTGTCCCCTCACTCACCCACCTTGCTTAAATGACCTTTTCCTAGGTGAATGTGAGATTTTCAAAATATCACATTCCTCTAGGTATCCCTTCACCCAAGGAATTTTTGATTCCTTTATATTCCTCCAATCCCTATGAGCATTTGTTTAAGGAATTTTGAATTCCTTCTCCTCATCACTAAAGGAATATTTTATTCCTTTTCCCTTCCCTAGGTGCATTGGTAAGCCTTCCCAATGAACCTTGAGCAGTGCAGAGACAAGAAATACCTTTAAAGGATATCTCTTGGATTCCATAGTTGTCCTTTCATATCCCCTTGGACCATGTGTGGACTTACTTGCAATCGTGACCCTCCATTTTGAATCGATCCAAGCCCTTCATTTCCTCCTCTCTTCTCCTATAAATTGGACACTCCAATTTCACATCTCCAAGTTATCCAAGTTTATGCTATCAATTTGATCCTAGAAAATAATCCAAGTATCCAAACTCTAGACAAATTTTCATTCACCTATCACTTAGCCAATTTTCCATCTATTCCATCTCATCATGCAATATCTTGTTCACAATTTTGGAGAGCCAACTACATCAAACAAAGGAGCACATCCAATTAGGTTGAAGATAAGGGTGCAAGTTCAACCTCATCAAGCTCAATCTGAAGGAGAAGATACAAGGTATAATGGTCTTTTGACATTCTTAATGTTTTATTTGCTTGTTTCATTGCATTTGATCATTATTTCCTCTTTTTATCTTTCCTCCTCTTCACGAAGCATATAAAAAAACTTTAGTATCATGTTGTATGTTGTAATTGATGTCAAATCCTATGGTCTCCTTAGGTCTGGATGTGACATATTGAGCAATAGTGGAAGATAGGTATGTATGTGATGTCGATGGTCCTTTGGTGATTTCCCAAAAGATTTGGCTTCTCGGAAGATGTGTTACTGATGTTACTCAATCCTATTTTTGGGTCCAACTTGATTTGAATGTTGAGGTGTTGATCCAGAAGGCAAGGTTGTGTAACAATATTCTATTTTGGGTTTGATATTGGTGATGTATGTAACGTGTTGATGTGTTTTATGTAAAGCATTGTAATGTTGTCTACTTCTCATTCCTTCCCACCTCCTAAATGTTTAGTAGTGACCTATTTTAGATCTTTGTCCTCACTGACTTGAAAGATTATATTTTCCCAAAGATAATATATGTATGTGTATGATCTGGATGAGTTAGTGTGACATTTGTGTGAATGGCTAAGTTTGCAGAAGATATACGAGATTCAAAGAATCTAGTTGTTGTTGTGAAGTGTGTTGTAGATAGTTACCACAAGTAGTTATGATAGTGCACATTGTGTTTCAGTGGTGGATTTTCTATTCTATCTTTCTTTCTTCGACAGTGAGCCTTTCTGGGTAATGAGCCCTCTTGCAGTGAGCATTTCAGCAGTGACCTATATTTTGTAAAAATCACCTTAACTGTTGTTTTCATATTGAGAATTAGCATTCTTCTTGGCTTTTCCCTTCTTGGGTTTTCCATGTAAGTCCTAGTATTGATTGAGTCTGATTTATGTGCATGTGTTGTGATGGTTTAGTTGATTAATTCTACTAATTATTCTAGATTTGTGAATTAAGTTTAAAGATTAATTTAACTGTTAAATGATTCATGTTGAACACAAGATGCCACTAACAGGGGGGTGAATCAGTGGTTTCCAAACTTTTCCCTTTTCTATCCTATGTGTATATATTGGTTAATATATCTAACATAAAGAAGACATATTGGTTAGATGGGAGGATAACAAAAAAGAAACCACACATAAAAGGGATATAACATAACACCAAATGTATGAGGAAAACCCAAGATAGGAAAAACCTTGATGAGAAATTTTGCTGGAGTATACTGCTCCAATCCTACCTCACAATGAAACACTCAGTTACAACATTTAGGGCACCAACCCAAGACGTACTACTCCTACTTTAGGGAACCAACGCAAGGAGCACCAAACCCTAATTTTAGGGTACCAACCCAAGGAGCACCAACGCTTGCATTGAGCTCCAATTCAGTGATTAGAATGTCATATATTGAAACTAAAGTAATATCCTTGTTACAGATGAAATTTGTAACACTTATGCATGTCTCTCCACCGGTTCACCTCTATACAACTCTTTGTTAGTTCTCTGCTCACCTTCTCTCTGCTGCAACCTTACTGATTCAGCCTCTTCTACTTCTCTGCCAGTACTCTTCTCTTTATGGACCATTGGTAATCAGCTTGCCGGTTTAACTCTGCACCATTCTCTAGATTTCCAAATCTTATCAATTGCTCGTAGTGCAATACAAATCCTTGTCTACCTTTCTGCAAGTACAAGAACTATCGGTTTACCCCACTGCAACTCACTTTGTAGTATACGGGTTACTCTAACCTTGTCAATTAAGCCTCTACTAAACCCTCTCACTAGTTATACCTCCAATGCACAGTCTATATGATCTTTGATGAAGTCCCTAACTATTTTTCTCTCTACTACTCTTTAACACTCTATCCTTCATCATCTAGCCTCCAGCATCATCAAACTCTTTAGTCAAGAGTCAACATATTTATACTTGAGTTTTCCTGCCATAACCAACATTCAAACTTCTGGCGATCTAGGGTTTCTTTATCGATCTCGAGGAAAACCAAATTCAATTAGATCTCCTTTTAGAGATCAACCACCTGCAATGGGTCAATCAGACTCCGCTAATCCTATTGCATTTAGAATATGTTTTCCCTATTTGGAAAACACATCTCTTTTGGTTTGCACTTGTCAAACACCTATGAAGGGATCACACAAATAGCTTCACCTACCTTGATCAACACCTAGACACTCGACCTTGATCATGAAGTCACCAAATCAGATCTTTGTCCCTTGATCAGTTTGGAGTCACACCCTTCTTCTCTTGACCCATGAAACACACTATCAACATTAATATCGATGAGTCACCACCTACCTCACTGACAACACTTCACCAACCAGAGTATGCATGAAACTTGTCCCCTACATGACATCATTGTCGGCATCCACCTCTACTAAGTCATCTATGTCGGTCGAGACAAGATCACTGACCAACCACACAACCATGTTTATCTACTGATTCACAAATCTTGGTGGTTATACCCTAACCGGTCTGCCTTCAAACTATCACTTTGTTGCTTTGTCAGTGGAACAACTTTACCGGTCATCACACATGCCAAACCACAGTATAATCAACTTCTTCAAACAAGAGATCTTCACTTGTCTCTTTATCTTTCTCACTAGTGGACATGCTTATTGGTAACCACCTTGATGACACCATGTCATTAATCTTTAACAATCTCCATCTGTCTGGATCTGTGGTAATAATTTTTTCCATCTTCAATCTAGTTGCACTCTTTGTCTGCAACTGATTCAACTTTACCTTCTTCATCAATAGACCAGTTCTCTTATCAACTAGTTTCTCAAATTGACAAACCTATCCTTCCCACTTTGTACCAGTAACTCATCATGTCTACCCTTGTTGATCTCATGCATATCTCTGATTACATGCACCTAAGGCATCTTAGTGTTTCACTGGTTTATCTAGTGTGAGCTTTCAATCACATACCTTTCACTCTTGGCAACCTATCTCAGAAAGATGTAATGCATTCCATGCATGTTAGTGGATAAGCTCCACTTACCGGTGGGAGTGGATCCTTGTCATCACATTCTTCTTTTGGCATTGCACTGATATACCTTAGTTGACATTGAGAAAATACACCTTCAATCATGCACATGTGATCCGGTTGAGCACACTCACTGTCACTTATCTCTTCACCCTATGATATCTTCTTCATTTGGTGACTACATCATAATTCAGTGGGAGTCTTGTTGTTTCACATCCAATCATCCAACATCCAATAGCATACTGGTTGGAACTTCTACATAAGATCACCCTACTTGCACACTTTCCAGTTGGCAAAAATGCACTATCAACACACCCCTTACCAGTTATTATACCATACCAGTCTCTTGTCCATTTCTTCAACACTTGTCAACACTAACTTGTGTACTGGTGACTCCAATGGCCATTGTGATGGATGACACTCTCTTCCTTACCGGTGACTTGCCATGCCAGTTGACATCAATGAAACTATTTTTTGTATGCATCAATGACAACACTTCTCATCAATCTCCCATACCTATTGCCATCCTATACTATTTGACATCAATGACAACACAATACCAACAATCTCCCCCTTTGGCATTGATGTTAATGCATGTGGTATCCGGCATACTACAGATTCTCTCTCTCCCTCTTTATGTGTTCTATAGATTATCACACATGTAATATCTGACATATTATAGATTTCTCTCCCCCTTTGACAATAATGGCAAAGGGCATTGTTAGGATTTCTCCCCTCCTTGTGTCTATCGAGCACTAACAAAGTTTTCACTCCCCCTTTTTTCTCTACCGGATGCTTCTCCTCCTTTGACCTTCATACTTTGCATCCTCTCAATTTACAACACTTGAGATGGAGAGCTCAACCACCAATTGATACCAATTGGTCTGCAACCAAGTGTATATACAAACTAGATAGACATGCATATACAACTTTGAAACCAATTGAAGGCTCATGCGTTAGTGAATAAAACTTACCAACCAGTCAAACTGCATCATCTCCCCTTTGAAATGCAGAAGTTATTCTAACCCCAATTTTTTGATACCAAGTGGTGAAGCTGACACTAATACCAATTGTATCTTGTTTGATACTAATTGTATCTTGTTCAATACCAAATGCATGTTCTCCTATGCAGGTAACTCTCCCTCTTTGCAAGCAACAATCTTGGTGGTCTAGTTGTGATTTCAATTAAGTACAAATTGAATAGACATTGAAATACCTCACAATCTCAGACTGATGAGAACATCCCAAGGTCTACATCATATTGCTACAAGCATAGACACTTGCACTCCCTCTATGTCCAACAAGCCTGATACAAGCTAGAAAACTATTAGGATTCCCAAAGATACTGAGAGGGGGGGGTGAATCGGTATCTTTCCGGTTAATAGATTTTCTAATCTTAGTAAACAAATTGCATTCCAAAACAGTGTACTGGTAAACACAAAAACAATGCAGTAAATAAGATCAATAACCACAACATAGAAAGCACACCATAACAAAATAATTTTAATGAGGAAACATGGTGTGGGAAAAACCTCGGTGGGATTTGTGACCCATAATATTCACTCACTGGCCAATAAATGAATATTACTTACAATAGGAGCCTGCACATGTAGCAAGGCCAACTGCCTAAAGCTCACTGCTTAATTACAAAAGGGAAGTCTCACTGACTTACAAAATGGATTTTGCAAATCCAATATCATGTACTGCTTCAGTTCAACATCTACAATGCTAGGTTCAGTACCGGTTTAAGCTCATACAACTTCCATAAACCTTATTCCAAAATCTACCTTAATATTTGCATGTTCGCATCTACCTATTACATTCCATACATAAATGATCCTACAAGATCTCATACTTATATGAGTCCTATTACAATTTGCCTTTTTGGCTTACAAAAACATTTTACAATTAAATACAAAATATAATAAACAAAATCCTATCAGTTGGGGTGTCGGTAATCATCTTTGTCAGTGCTTGCCGGTGCCATAGGATTGTAAGGTTTCCATCAATTACAATACCTTCAATCACCTATAATTTCTCATTGGAGTGTGCATTTTCCAGCAATCTCCCCCTTTGGCATTTATGGCAACACTCATGAGAAAAAGTTAAAATCTTACCAAAACTTTGTACTTCAAAACTATGTGCTCCCCCTAAGAAGATGATCTCTTCTGCCAATCATTTTTCTCATTCTACTACTCCCCCTTTGGCATCAATTACAAAGGCTATCAATTAATGTCAACTGAGTGTATTTTTTGTCAGGATCCCTGTAACCGGTGGGTTACAATCTGAGATAGATCTGCTAATGCAAAATTCAAGTTGTTAGTGACCTCTCACTATCCTTCAATGCTGCTTCTATCCTTTGGATGGTACTAGTGAGTATGTGCATTTTCTCTTCCAATGTCTTAAGTCTTGGAATAAGAGCCTCTGAAATCTCTTTTCTCAAGGACATGAGGATGTCTAGTTTTGGACCTATTCTACATTTGAGTTCCTTAGCCTTGTATTTTATACTTTCCTTTTTCTTCTCCAATTTCTCAAGTTTCTCCTCAAATCCAACTATCTCTTGTTCTATAACTGATATTGGTTCAGATGAACCAATTAGATTGTCAACTATATCATTTATTTCTTTTTGTACTATGTTGATTTCCTTGTCAATATCCGCTATCAAAAGATCAGTATTGCAGGTGTCTATATACAACTCCTTAAATTTCATTAAAGTTTTGTTTAGTGCTGGTAGGAGGGTGTCAATGTGTTCCATGCACTTCTTTATTGTCTCTTCAAAGAATTTTTCTTATTCCTTGTTCATTTTCTTACTGAATGTCTCCTCATTAATCTGATCAACTGTCAAAAGATTGTTAGTGATTTACTTAGACAATGTGTCTAGTTGACTCAAAGAATCTTTATTTTCCACATTGCACTTAGGTACAATTAGTTTCAATAAAGGAATTGTGTCATCAATATCCTTATATGCCTATGCATTACAATCTGTGATTTTCTTGATGGAATCCAATAATACCTCTATTACATTTGTCGATCTGAATTCTATTAAGGAGGAACCAGATGATTGTCCAACTGCCTTAACAATCTACAATCCACGAGTGTGAGTAACCTCTTTTCTTATGTTGACCTGTGGTAGGTCAGTTTGAGTTTGCATTTCTACTAGCAAAGGTTTGGGTTTCTTAGCTGTTGCCGATGGCACTGTCTCTGTCTAAACCTTTTCCTCTTCATGTTTCTCAGAATCTACCTTTGTCGATCTCTCTATGCTTTCCACTACTGATTTTTCTGATTGTGTCTCAGTGTTAACTACTGGTTTTTCTGTATGTACCTCTGAACTATCTACTACTGGTATCTCAACAAATTTATCAGTAGCCGGTTGCTCAGTAGGTTTTTCAGTGTGTACATCAGTGGTATCTATCTTTCCAATATCTAGGGGATCATTTGATTGTTCAGTATATGTTTCAATCCCAATCTCAACATTTCCAACTGTATCCTCAACATTTGTCTCAACTACAATGTTTTCTGCCAATGGCTCCGTTGCCACATCTCTCTTCTCAGTTGCTTCCTTATTAACCACAATGTTGACTTCTTGTGTGTCAATATTCATGGTATACAACACCTCTGAATTAGGATTAGGATCCTCATGTGTAGTTTCCATACTCTCCACATTATTTGTTATCAATGGTGTATCAACAGTTTGTGTCAATGGAGTATTAGAAGGAGGTGGGGGCAAGTTATCTATTACTTTTATGCTTGGAGGACCACCTACCTTGCTTTTACCTTTACCTTTTTCCTTTTGATAAACTCTAAAAGTCTTTGGTCATTTAACTTCTTCTTGATTTTCCTTCTCTACAAAGAAGATATCTCATTTGTCTGATGTCTCTTCAGTTATCTCATTTACTCTGCTAGCCATTAATGCTACATGCCTGTGACTGGTGGAAAATATAGTCCTGTTTGCTTCACTTATCAATTCATCAATTTCTTCTATAGATCTTACTAGGTGAACTGCAACTAATTTCTCTATCTTTATCTTCTTGTCCATTTCAACAATTTCTAACCTTTTTGCATCTAACCTTTTGTACAAGTCACTAGGTAGATCATCTACAACTTCTATCAAAAATTTCTTAAAAATATCTAAGTGTAGAATAACATTGTTTTCTATGCTTTCCTTTTCTTCATTAGTGAAAGTGTTAAACAACTTTATAACATTTGACAAGTTACCATCTTCAATTATTTCATTCAAAAGGTTGTATAAGGGAGGGACAACTTTTTTTTCCTTTCTCTTCCTTGCGATCATTTTCTTTGTCAAAGGCCTTACTGCCTATTGTTTCTGTCTTGTTCTCTTAGGAGTAGGTGAGGATACCAATGAGGGTTTTCTTTTTCTTTCTACCCTTTTAAATTCAGCCAGTATTTTATTGTCAGAGGAGGTACCAACCAGTGAAAGATGTGTTTCCAGATGTAGTCCTTCTAGTTTACTTTCCTTAATACCAGTTCTATTTTCTTTATTCGTTTCTATGATTGAACTTTGCTTTCAATGGTTTCTTCATTTCCAAATACTTCTTCTGTTGGTTCTTTAGGGGCTTCTAGAAGTGCTTTTGCATAAGTTTCTATTATGTTTTCATCTTCCTCATAACCCATATCTATAACCCAAACTGTCCTTGGAACCACTGCCTCCATTCAGATTTCATCCTTCTTTACAACAAAACATATCTCTTTTTGATATTTATCAGCTATGGATTGAGATAGTCTTTCCCTATTTTTCATTCTATCCTTCAGTGCCTGAAAGTGTTCAATTATGTTCTTCTCCCTATCATCTCCCATATTATTAAGAATATCCAAAAGTTGTTTTCCTACAGGTATGTCGAATCCAAAATCCTTTCTACCAATACTGGGAGCTTCCTTGGTGATATAGAGCAATAGGCATACAAGTAGGTTACCAAATATGAGTGTGCCTTTCTTGTCACCCTTAATTTTCTTTGGATTTTCTATTAGCTCATCTTTTAACCATTCACATATGTCAATCTTTGCATTACTGTTTACAAAGTCATAAGAACATTTGATACATAAAATAGAAACAAAGCTTAATTTGTTGGCATGTGTAGCTTTGTATCCAAGAATCATGCTAATGAATCTTATAGTAATATCCTTTACATCATTGACTCTTAAGGATCTCTTGTCATAGGTTGCATCAATTAGGGTCATTACAGTGTCATTTAGAACCTTTTTAGTTTTGTCAAGCCTGCTACCGGTGGAAGGTAAGCCTTTCACTGCTCTAACTGCTTCTTTTGTTATCTTATGAATGGAATCTAGCTGAAAGAACTCCCCAAGAACTCTTCTCAATACAATCCTTATAACCCCTTTGGGAAAATCAGGAATGCTAAGTATCTCCACAAAACCTAGGGTTTCAATTATCTTGTGTTCTAGTTTTACATTACCATTTTCATCACATATTACTGTCTTATAAATGTTCATAATCTCATAGCACCTAGTTCTTCAATATGACAATATATGTAAATTCTAGGATCCTCGGCATAAGCAACTCCTTTGGGTATTTTAGAAAATGCTCCTAGGGTTTCATCCTTCTTTGCTACTTCGGGAATGATTTTAAATACAGGCCTAGGGTGTTTAATCACTTCAATTACTATAGGGTTTGCAATGAATTCAGGTGCAGAGGAGGAAGATATTGTATAAATACCTTAATCTTCCTTTAGGTTTGAGTGTTTGAATGATTTGCTTCAATTCTCATTGTGGATACCTTCGCTGGGTTTTTTCGTGCTCTAAGGAAATTTGAATACTCAATGAATTAAAAAGAGTGAAAAACACTTTCTTTATAATGTCATTTCCTTCAACTACCACATTAAATGCATGTCAGTTAAGTGAAACTTAACACATCTACCAGTAAAGAAGTAATTCAACTTCTCACCATCAACCAAGGGTAAACTAGCATGTTTTTCAATTTGTTACCATACCCCCAAGGGATTTCTTTTCAGTTAGATGAAGAATCTCCTACCGGTGGAGTGATACTCTATTCTACTGGTGAAGGAATAGCTTCATTAACATTCTGATCTGACTTTCTAATCCATTTTTTTGAAAATTCTTGCTCCTTCTCTTTACCTTTCAAACTGGGTCCTTTGTTATTTGTCGGTGATGCCTTACTTCTACAAAATTTTACAATATGTCCAATCTTGTTACAAGCATAACAAGTCACATTATTTTTATGAATAGATTTTCCATATCCTATGTTGGTATGTGTTCTGCATTGATTAGATAAGTGTCCAAATCTTCCACAAACATAACATCTTACATTCATTCTGTAATTTTCTAAATTTTGACCAATTTTGTTGCATTTAGAACATTGACCGGTGTGTGCATTGGTCTTCTGATAGTTTCTAGATCTACATTGATTTTCTCTATGACCATACTTGTTACAGTTAAAGAATTTCTCATTAAATTTGTAGACATTAGGTTATCTTACTGGTTTACTATGATCATGATTGTTTGCAGTACCAAAGCTTTCACAAACTTCAAAGTCGAGACCATTAGTATCTCTATTAGGTTTCTAATTTTTCAGCATGTCATCAAGTTCTTTTGATCTTTTCTTGAATTTCTCCTTGTGTTGATTTGCAGTAGCCAACTCATTTTCTAAGAAATCTTTCTGTCTCATGAGTTCAGTTTTATCATGCTCCAAGTGAATCATATATGTCTTCAACATATCATTTTCATGACTGAGTCTTAGATTTTCATTTCCAGCATCATTGATTGTCCTAGTCAAGTCATCTTTATTCTTCTTTAGGTCTTCAATGTCTTTACAAAATCTCATAGTCATATCTTGCATCTCATTCCTCAAGGTCATGTTTTCTTGCTTCATCTTGCTTACAAATTCATTAAGAGTTTCTTTTTGATCATCATCACTCTATATCTTCTCATTAAGTTATCTTTTTTTGTTCCTAACAATAGTGAGATTTTATTGAAGTCCTTGAATGATTTCCTGTGCAACCTTCAAATCATCTTCAAGTTTCATATTTTTCAACTTTTCAGCATCATAATCTGCAAGAGTTATTTCCAATTGCTTTCCCAAGTTTTCCATCTGTACCGATGTCATAATATTCCTCAAGCTATTAGACTTTTGATAATAGAGGACCAGGCTTTGATACCAATTGTCAAGATTCCCAAAGATACTGAGAGGGGGGGGGGGTGAATCAATATCTTGCCAGTTAACAGATTTTCTAATCTTATTAAACAAATTGCATTCCGAAATAGTGTACAGGTAAACCAAAAATAATGCAGTAAATAAGATCTATAACTACAACATAGAAAGAACCCCATAACACAATATCTTTAATGAGGAAACCTGGTGTGGGAAAAAACTTGGTGGGATTTTTGACCCACAATATTCAGTCACTGGCCAATAAATGAATATTACTTACAATAGGGGCCTACACATGCAGGAAGGCCAACTGCCTAAAGCTCACTACTTAATTACAAAAGGGAAGTCTCACTAACTTACAAAATGGATTAGGCAAATCCAATATCATGTACTTCTTCAGGTCAGCATCTGCTATGCCAAGTTCAATACTGGTTTATGCTCATACAACTTCCATAAACCTTATTCCAAAATCTACCTTAATATTCACATGTTTGCATCTGCCTATTACATTCCATACATAAAAGATCCTACAAGATCTAATACTTATATGAGTCCTATTACAGTTTGCCTTGTCATCTTAAAAAAAGATTTTACAATTAAATACAAAATATAATAAACAAAATCCTATCAGCTGGGGTGTCGATAATCATCTTTGCTGCTGCCGCTGCTGATGCCTATGCTGGTGCCTGCCAGTGCCATAGGATTGTAAGGTTGCCATCAATGACAATACCTTCAATCACCTACAATTTCTCATTGGAGTGTGCATTTGCCAGCAAAAACATGGCTGTCAACTCCCCCTGAGTCATAGATCTCAGGTCCACATTGCCTGTCAGGTTCTAAACTGGAGTTTAGAAACCCCTTATAATGGTTGAGTTGTGCATATGTGATCAAATGATGATATTCGAGTTTCATTATATTCACCACATCTTATGAAATGATCCTTGCTATACACAATGCCATACAATATCACTATCATGCCATATATCAAACCGGTTAGCCCATAAAGGATGCATGCATACAAGATCAACTACTGGGCCAACATGTGTCACTCAAGACTTTTCGAGTAACACCTAAGACATAAATACCTCAATCCATGCAACCAGAGTTAATGCAATGATCCCAAACTTTATTGACTTACATAACTTGAAATACCAGCCAATTTCCATACTATTAACATACTGCACATACCGGTTTCCTATCCCAATCCATCATTTCTACCAGAGTGCCTTTCTATAACTCCTATCTTCTTGTGTCAAGTGTCTTGTATCCCAATTGCAATTTGAACTATCCATTGACATAATTATGAATGTGTAGTCAAGTAACCAACCAGTCTTCTCCTTTATCCTTGTCAAGCATGGGGGTGAATGATCTGATCAATATTTAGCTCCCCCTTAGTCCTACATCTCCTTTAAGCTTTAGGAGATATCACTTGTGCATTGAATGCATAATGTCTGTCCATGCTTTTATCTTCCTGCTTCTTCTTCCATTCCTTTTTAATCTCCCTTTCTTCTCATTTGAAGTCTTGGGAGTAGGTCTTACCTTCTCTTGTTGATTGGTCTGTTATCACTATTTGAGAAATGGGTTTTCTTTTCCCATAATTGGCTAAGTTTTTGAAATTTTGAGTTAGACACACTATCAACCGCTTCAAGTCTGTGTTAGGTCTGAAGGGTTTAAGGATTCAATTTTAAAATCACTCAATGTTTTATAAAAAATCCTCTGGTTTCTATTCCTGTGTTACTTTATCCACCTAAGTAATGGGTCTTGGGGTCGTATGAAGTGTCCCCCCTTATCATTTACCTAGATGGTTGTTGATTAAATCATAAAAATTTATGCTTTATGTCTTTTCTTTCTAATGTTGTCAGACCTAGTAAATGTCATGCAGCTCTCAGATGGATCTACGACTTTCACCATTTCGTTAGGTGAAGTTGCGAGTGTTTTAAGTCTTGTGAAATGGAAAAAGGAAAAGCATGTTCAATGGCACACATTTGGTCAGGTTTAACGGGACTCCATCTCACTCAAGATCTAATGGCTAGCATTGATTCATAGCCAAAACCAGCAAGCAAGTTACCTTTCGTGAAATGGCGAAAAGGTTTGGCGGGACCCTGCAGTGAAGACTTTTCAAATGGCTAAAAGGTGATCAAGTTCAAGAGAGATCAATCGTTCACGCTATTTCGTGGTCGGTAGACGCTCATGTGTTACGCTTTGCAAAGTAGCAAAAAGGTTTCTAGCCCAAGATAGGGGTTATAATAGGAGCATAACAGATGCGTAAGTCCAATCTGATCCGATGGTTAGCGCAGCTTTGCAGGAGGAAGGTGCTCGACAGTTAGTTTTCGCAAAGTAGTGAAATGACATGGCGCTCCAAGCATGCAATCTAGTTGGTCGAGATGGTAAATCAGATAAAGACACGTGGCAGAAAGTCAAAGTAGTCAGAAAGTCAGATCTGAGGCTGAAAAGGTGGGCCCAAGAGGATGATTCATGTTGCGGCATGTGAATGTGACTTGGCAGATCCAGGTGGTAAGGATGAGGTGGAATTAGATGTTTCCTCTCAGCAAATAAAAGGTTGACATGTCAGTTTGGAAATGACTAGACGCTAGGTAGATAATGCTAAATCAGAGGGCCCACATCTACCAGAGTCAGTTAAGTTGTTAAGCATCGAGCAAGTCAAACATGATCTGACAGTCTGCATGTATTCACAAAGGTAGAGTGCTCGTGCTTTAAAGCCTACAAAATAGCAAAAGGTTTTTGGGGCCCAAAGAACAGGTAAAGCATGAAGGTAAAAAGGGATCAACTCCGAAAAGATCCAAGGGCTTGCGTTGTTTCATGGCTGTGAATTAACCAAACGTTAAGGTTTGCAAAATGGCAAAAGAGAAAAGAAAGTTCTACCTGACACAAAGTTTGATCATGATGTGTCGATTGACACGTGGTTTCAAAAGAGATTGAGGGCCCGCCAATGTGTAACTAGTGGTTGTAAGGGAAATAGGACACATGGCTGACTTTGAACTAAACTCGAAGAGTTTCCCAAGGCTAATGGCTAAGTGCCACGTGGTATTTGGTAACCAGTGGGAGAGTGGGTAAGCGATGCAAGTGTAAAGGTTTCACTTAAACGATGGTCATCTCAGGATTGATCCAATGCTTCACGTTGTTTCGTGGCCCAAAGTTGAAAGTGGGTTAAGCTATGCGAAATAGTGAAAAACTGTTAGCTATCAAGATAAGGGTTAGTGAAAAGGCCGAGCAGTTAGAGTCCCATCTGACGTTTGGTGTAGCTTCATGAAAGAAAAGTGCTCACAGGATAAAGCCTGTGAAGTGGCGAAAAGAGGTGGGGCTCGATGCAAGGGCAAAGATGTTAAGACAGTATAAAGACTGATTCAGTTCCATTTGATCGAGTGGCTAGTGTAATTTCGTTTAACGAAATTGCTCAAAGGTTATGCTCTACGAAATGGTTAAAGAGCAGAAAGAAAAAATGTGCAGGTGTGTTGTGACCTGTTGGAGTAAAAATTTTGAATTCTTTCATGAATTCAATTATGAAGGGACGACCGAAGCATGCGGTATCAATGTTGTAGTTAAGAGCCCGGGTACCATATATGATCTCGTATCAATTGAATGAAGATATCATTCTAAGGAATTGTTGCAGAGAAGCGGTTGTAGAGCTATTTTCTTCAAATACAGAGCAAATCTATTCAGTTGTAGAGTGGATTCCTTCAAGCAAAAATAGGTTCTCTTATACTCTTGTTTAGCAATCACTTAGCAGTGTGTTTTAATTAAGGTCTTGATTTGTTATCGAACAGTTGGGGGTAATAGTTAAACTGCTTGCATAATTTAAAGATGGCACCTAGGAGAGAATTCTCAGGAAAAGTTAATTACTAGGAAAGGGCTATTTGTGATGATTTCCTTGAACAGTTGACATTGTCAACTAATGTGGCTACAAAGATAAAAGAACTTGTGCCAAGAGCTCCTCACCTAAAAATAGGGGAGGGATTGTATGATAAAGGTAACTGGCTGAGAGACCCACAGGTTGGGTTGTCTGGGTTGGGGTTATTCAAGGTTGGATTTGGCATGAGAAACTCCTCAGCCCTACAGAACAATATCTGGGATTTAGATGTGGGAAAATTGGTAGTTCCAAGAGTATTCATGGATGTGGATCTCCTAACTTAGATTGCACTCAATTATGATCTAGTCACAAGAAGTATTAGGGATATAAATGGGAAAACCCTCATTGAAATAAATAATGAGGAATTCAAAAATTCCTTCGGGCTTAGTGAGTTCACCAATTTTCTAGAACCTATTAATTTCAAATCACTAGCTCAAGTATACAATGTGCAGAGGAACCACCTTAGAAATGGGCCTCTTAAAGAATTCTTTGTGAAGATAGGTGGGCTAACAGTTGTAGGACCCAACACTAAAGAGCCCTTCTCATTAAACTTGTTCACCCTTAGGGCTAAGGGATTATATTGGTCACTCTACCAAATTTTAGGAGAGGATGTTGAGGCAAATATGCCCACTCATTACATGTTAATGATTGCTCAAATCTTGAATCCTTCTCTTGCAGTGACTTTTGATTATGCTTCTTTTATCACTGATGCTATCCATGAAGGATTGATAGGAATAAAGAATGGGAAGGTTGATAGGCCTTTTGGATGGTATTCCATCCTTATGCATTTATTTTTATTCAAGGGTGGCAATTATTTTGCAAGTGGAATGGATCTTGTAAAAGAAAAAGATGGAGAAAAGATGCCAGTGCAGTTATGGAGTATAGTGTTGTCATGGGATAGAGAAGATGAAAGCTTCTTAAAGTTTGATAAGTATTTTGCATCTAAGATTGGGATTCTCCTCTATTTAGAGAATCCAAGAGTCCCCAAGGTTCTTTTGGAATTTATTAGGCCAAAAGAGTTTGCAGAAAATATAAAAATTGTTCACAATTGGGGTGATATTTACTTATACCCTTTCTCCATAGTTTTCAGAGTATATGGTTTCACAGGCACTCCATTTTTGTTACCCTATCAGGTCCCTCTTAAAGTTGGAATTATAGAGATCCTTAGGCAAATTGGTGGTGTGCAGGAGGCAGAGTTAACAAGCAAAGGTAAAGGGACCATTTTGCCCACAGTTACCATAGCACACCAATTTGTGATAGTTAAAGGAGGTTGGAAGTGTTTTGGAGATTTCCTTCAACCATATCATTTATCAACTACATTCTCCTGGTGTACTGACCCTAAAGACTTCTTCAATGGCATGTTCAAAAAGAGGGCAATATGCAGAGGTAAACCCCACCAATTCCAGTTTCCTGAAGACCTCATTAGGAATGAGTTTGATCTAGATGAGCAAGAGTTGAGGAAGGAAAAGTGGGTGGCTTATAAAAAGGCCTTAGATTTTGTACATCAATTTGATACCAACTATGACCCATTGTCTAGCTTCCACCCTTTTGAAGAGAAGATAAAGTTCCCAATTCTTTGTTTTGAGGATGTGATGCAGAATTTGAAAGAAAAGAGAGAGGTTGTAATTAAAAACAACCCTGAGAAAGCAAAACTGGTTCTAATTAGGTCTGCATCCACTAGAGCAATCCCTCCTGGTGACTATATGTTGCATAAGAAGTCCAATTATAGTGTGTTTATGCCTACAACAGGGGAGACCTCTACTTCAAAGGGGAAGAGGAAGATACAGGATGTCATTGACATTCAAGATAGCCCAAAGAAAAAAAGGGTGGGAAAAGAAATACAATCTGATGAACCTTTGTACTCTCCATCTCAATCCCCTATCCATATAGGAGATGAACAGGTAGTAGCTGAGCAACTTTTATAGTTAGGTAGCCTTGGAGAGATAGCATATACATATGATGAAGTGGAAGAGGGCATGCCAGAAGACTCCCCTACTGCTTAAATGAACATTACTGCTAATGAGTTTAAAGGCCAGGAGTGGGATCCTAAGATTAACCAAGCCAGTGAAGATTTCTTGGCTGACAATAACTTTGTTACATCAGGAGCTTTCATGCAGTTTGTGTGGAAGTAGAACATTGATAAGTTTAATACTAGGTGTGAAAAGAGAAAAGGTGAGCAGCCCCACATAGATCCAGTTGTGGTTGAGGAGGAAATAAAGCAAGAAATGACTGATGAGTTTAAGACCATCACTCCTGATCAAGGAAGAGATATGGTGGCACAAGCTAGAGTACTCATTCTTCCCAAATGGGACATAGCTGATGCCTTGGTACTAGAGGTAGTAAGAAAAGAGACCAAACCTATGGAGGGGGCCACTTTCAGCAAAGACAATGCTACACTAGTCATGTGGTCTCTTAAAAGAGACGAGAATAAGAGAAATAAGGACACCACAGGGTCAAGTTACCTTGGTGGAATGATAGTAAAAAGAGTGCAGAGCACCGGGATAATGGAGGCTGCTAGCACTGTGCTAGAAACTGCAAAGTTTAGTGTTGCAGTGGCAGAAAGGGAGGCCAAGGTAAAGGAAAATCTCCAGGTTAAGCTGGAGATAGTTTTAAAAGCCTATAATAGTGCCAAGGAAGAGGTAAGGGGTAAATAGAGCATCATTGCCAAGCTACAAAGCCAGTTGGTAGGATAGTACCATCAAGGTGAGTCTTCAACACTGATGATCTCCTCTTCTCCTGCAAGACCTCCACTTACCAGCCCCATCATTGAGTTCCCACCATCTCCAGCACCTTCTAGCTCTCAATTGGTTGAGATTACTCCTCAAGAGTTGGAGGATTTAAAACAGGCTCAGGTCCTATATGCAAAGAAATATGAGGAAAGAGTAAGGGCTACAATTTTAAGTTTTGTTGACACCATAGTGGCCTCATTATTGTATAATAACATGAGCAAGATTCTTGATATGTGGAATGATCTTAATGGAGATAAGACCATTTTAATGCCTATTTATGATAAGTGGAAGCCCAGAGGGTAGGATTTGGAGCTTATTTGTGTATCCTATGATGAATTAGGGGCTGATCCTATCATCAAATCCACTTGTGACACCACAAAGGATCTAGTAAAATTAGCAGAAGGAATAGATAATGTTGACAGGAAGATCAATTTGTACAAGGAGTACATTGATCAGGTTTTTGAATTGCTCCCAGGAGGTTTTGTTAGCCCTAACCAATTGAAGGACAAAAAAATATGGATTAAGGAATTAGAAGCCAAATTGTCAGCTAGAATAAAAGGAATTATTAGCTTAGAAGATGTTTCCTTCTTTGTTGTAACAATTGAGGAGATACAGAGAATCAAATCTCAATATGGTTTTCTCAACTCAAAGGTTAACAAAATGAGAAATTCCTGGAAAAGGTTAGCCAAGGAAAAAGCAAAAGTGATTAACTTTGTGTGGCCAGCTGATGACGTATACAATGAGTGGACAAGAAAATATGCCATAAAGGATTTAGAACCGTTAGAAGAGGTTGCAACTGGACAACAAGTAGAAGAAGTTGCGGAGGTTGAAAAGGACATGTAACCATATTTGTAAAAGATTTTGTAACTTCTTCTTGAGAAGAAATGATTGTAACAAATTCTCCTAGGAAAGTCCAAAGCTATGTGCATCCATATTGTTATAAATGGATACTAGGACTAGTAGAAAAATGATCGCAAAGAATTGTAAGAAAATGATGCAGAAATTTATCTGAGCTTTTCCAAGTTTTAATGGAGAATATTCAAAGATTTCTTGTAATACTTTTTTGAAGAAAATATTAATATACAGACCATTGGTTTTGAGTTAAAACTTTGTGTTGTCTTCAAATGTGTTTGCAAGTGTTTACTGTTTCATTCTAAATAATCCAGGGTTATTTCATTTGAATAGGGGTTGTAAGGCAACTTTCAGCAGGTATGTTTCTTAGCTTTTCTCTTCAGGAGGGGAATTAAATATGCAAGAATCACTTCTACCAGTAAATTCCTTGTGAGATATTTTAAATCTTGATGAGTGTAGTTTAATTGGGTATGAATAAATTCTTTTGTGTCAGGCATATATAGGGATCTACAGAAGCCAAACTAATAGGATATGTATAGATATTTGATTGTGGGAGTATTGTTTGAACTTAGATGACTCTGTGACCTTGGATAAGGCACTGGTATAGATCGAGGTTGTCTATTACATATTTTGTAGGTCAATACTGAATATGAGTACAATTTTCATTCCTTTGTTTCAGTAAGTTTTAAGGTGATTAGATCCACTAGTTTTCTGGACTGGTTTGCTGTGGATTTATCTTTTAAAAGTGTGAATTTAGTTCACAAAGGTATACCCGCCTAGACTTAAAGTAAGTCTGAAGTGTAGAAGGTTAAATCAAACCTTGTCATATGTTGTCCTAGAACTTTCCTTCTCTTTAATATTTCTTCTACACAGAGTTATCATATCATTATAAGGATGTTGAAGTGAATAGATTTTGAAGACAACATGGTCCTTGCTCTATCAGATTCTGCTTCACTATCAGAAGCATTATTGTAGAAGAAAATTGTGTTCATGACAATCAAATGATTGGGGGACCTTCTATTAAACCAGTTAGACCATCTTCTTCTAGTCATGTTGTTGTAACCGGCTACCGGAACTGGTGGACCTGTTGATCCTGCAAGGGCATTTCTCCTTTGGTTCCATGCAGGTCTTTGACCTTCATATTCTCTATATCCATTTCCATATTGAGCATAACTTCTATACTAACTATCATGTGATTGAACATTCCTATTCCACATTCATGACATCTATGCCCAAGTCCATTGCATTTATAACATACATTTTTTATATTTCTTGAGGCAGCAAATTGGCTGTTACTATTATGCATAGGAGTAGATCTATGCATGCTTCTACATATTGACATATTATGGTCATATTTATTGCTTCTTGGACATAATACATTCTTACTTCTAGACCTTTTTATGCATTCATCTTCCCTATGACAATAATATTTGTAGGAGATGAACTTACCAGTAAACAATGGCATATGACTTACAAATTTATTCTACCATGCATGTGGAGATCAAACCGGTTTAGTATCTCCATGTCTTCTTCTCCTAGGATGGATCTTGGGATGTTTACTTTTTGTAGTTCTTCCATCTGATCCCTTCTTTTCCCACACTTGCATTGTCTTGTGGGCAGTATCATTTCCTTGTTTCTACTGGTAGGAGGTCTTCTATGTTGTCTTCTTCTATTCTAGCTTTTGGTGAAGCTGCCTTCTCTCATCTTTCATTTTCCTTTGGGATCAATATTGTTTCTCCTTCTTGTAGCACCGGTCTTCATCCTTATCTTCATGTCTTCATTGATTGTGGTTAGATCAACCTTCTTCTTGGGAGTGTTCCAGATAGTGAAGGTCTATCCCTTGTGATCTCCATTACAGGAGACAAACAAAATGTCTTTGTGGGGGACATGCTTGTTGGTGGATCATTCACCGGTACCACTTCTTCATCCTTTGGTATCATTGGAATGCTTCTGCTTCTTCAACATTTTGTCCAAGGCATCATTGCTACCATTAAACCAGATTCTTACCTTGAGCTCATCCTGACATTTCTCAAGGTCATTTTAGAGATTCTTCATATCTCCTTCTAACAGATGATATTATTTATCCTTGGCCTCTATCTCTGATGCTATATCTTTACACCTACATTCCTTTGTGTCTTCTTATTGAGTCTTCAATTCTAAGATACATTTCTTAGATTCTTCAAGGCATTTTATCAACCAATTTTGTTCCACAATAGAAACATTCATGAATAACTTGTATTCATTTCTCACTCTGCTAAGCTCCTCAAGTGCACTTACAAGTTCTCCTTCTAGATCTACCTTGGCTTCATCTCCTTGTTCATCTTCACTATCATTGTCAAACACATCTTGCTGGTAGGAATGATTCGCATGATCACTCTCATATATGTGCCTCTTATCGTCTTTCTCTTGAGCCATTAAGAGGTGAGTTTCCTCTTCATAGATTCTACTACTACTAACAAATCTTCCTTCACCATCTGGAGACACATGTGCTTCATTTCTTTTCTTGTTTCCACAAACCGGTTCTGTAGTGCAAGGTTCATTTCCATAAAGTTTCTTCATTCCGTCCCATTGGCTTTTTTCTGATCTACATCTATCCACTTGTGAAGAAACATCATCTGAGAGTCCATAGAGTATAGCCTTCATTACTACATCATTACACTAGTATCTTCTTTCTGCATCTGAATCGATAGGAGAACCAACTTTACTAGGGCAGCCATTTACTATCGACATCCATACATTAAACCCAAGGGAGGATAGGTAGACTTCCATCTTATGACTCCAAATAGAGAAGTTTGAACCATCAAAAACAAGAGTAGGAGTTGACACTAAACAAACCATTGTGTTCTAATATCAGAATCTACCCAAGGTGGAAAAAGCTTATCAACCGAGAACCTAGGATCAAATACCAATTGTTGAAATACCATTGAGAGGGGGGGTGAATCAATGGTTTCCAAACTTTTCCCTTTTCTATCATATGTGTATATACCAGTTAGCAGACATACCAGTTAGATGGGAGGATAACACAAAAGCAACCACATATAAAAGCGACATCACATAACACCAGATGTATGAGGAAAACCCAAGATGGGAAAAACCTCAGTGAGAAATGTTGTTGGATTCTACTTTAATCCAACCTCAAAATGAAACACTCAGTTACAACATTTAGGGAATCAACCCAAGGAGTACCACTCCTGCATTAGGGCACCAATCCAAGGAGCACCAACCCCTGCACTGAGCTCCAACTCAGTGATTACAATGTCAAATATTGAAACTAAAGTAATATCCTTGTTACAAATGAACTTTGTAACTCTTATGCATGTCTCTCCATCAGTTCACCTCTATACAACTCTCTGTCCATTCTCTGCTCACCTTCTCTATGCTACAACCTTACCAATTCAGCCTCTTCTACTTCTTTTCCTGTACTCTACTCTCTTCTCACCATTGGTAATCAACTTTCTGGTTTAACATTGCACCATTCTCTAGATTTATTGATTCTCTCAAATACTTGGACTGCTCTAAAACTCCTTCTTTGCCTTTCTGTAGGTACAAGCACTACTGATTTACTCCACAACAACTCACTTTATAGTATACCGGTTACTCTGACCTTATCAGTTAAGCCTCTACTAAATACTCTCACCGGTTATACCTCCACCACATAGTCTATATGATCTTTGATGAAGTCTCTGACTGGTTGGCTCTTTGTTTCTCTTTCACACTCTATCCTTCATCATCTGACCTACAACATCATCAAAACTCTTCAGTCATGAGTTATCATATTTACACTTGAGTTTTATCACCATGATTGACATTCAAACTTCTGGTGAGCTAGGGTGTCTTCATTGACCCCAAGGCAAACCAAATCCAATCAGATCTCCTTTCAGAGATTGACCACCTACAATGGATGAATCAGACTCCGCCAATCTTGCTACATTCAAAACACATTTGTGATATGTGGAAAACATGACACCTCTTTTGGTCTGCACATGTTAAACACCTATGAAGCTTTGGTCTACACTTGTCAAACACCTACCTTGATCAACAACTTGGACACTTGGCCTTGATCATGAAGTAACCAAATCAGATTTTTGTCCTCTAATCAGTCTTGAGCCACACCCTTCTTCTCTCGACCCATGAAACACACTATCAATATTAATATCGACCAGTCACCAACTACCTCACTGACCACAGTATGCATGCCACCAATCTCCTACGTGTCATCATTATCAGAATCCACTTCTTTTAATTCATTTGTATTGGTCTAAAAAATATCACTAACCAACCACACAATTGGGTTCATCTACTAGTTTACAAATCTTGTTGGTTATACCCTAACCTATCTACCTTGAAACTAGCACTTTGCTGCTCTATCGGGGGAACACCTTAACTATTCATCACACATGTCAAACCATAGTATAGTCAACTTCATCAAACAATGGTTGTTGACTTGTCACTTTGTCTTGCTCACTAGTAGACATTCTTACCGAGAACCACCTTGATGACACCATGTCATCAACCTTGAACAATCTCCATCTGTCTGCATCTGTGGCAATACTTTTCTCTGTCTTCAATCTGGTTACACTCTTTGTTTGTATATGATTTAACTTTTCCTTCTTCATCAATAGACTAGTTCTTTTATCAACTAGTTTGTCAAAGTGACAAACATATCATTCTTTTTACCGGTAACTCATCAAGTTTGCCCTTGCTGATCCAGTGCACATCACTGATTACATGCACCTAAGGCAACTTAGTGTTTCACTGATTCATCTGGTGTGATCCTTCAATCACTTGCCTTTAACTCTTCATGACTTATCCCAAAGAGATGTAATGCATTGCATGCATGTTAGGGGATAAGCTCCACTTATTGGTGGGAGTGGATCCTTGTCATCTCATTCTGCTTTTGGCATTGCACTGATATGCCTTAGCTGACATTGACGAAATACACCTTCAAGTAGGTGCATGTGATCTGGTTGAGCACACTCACTGTTAGTCTTCTCTTCACCCTATGATATCTTCTTCATTTGGTGACTGCATCATAATTTGGTGGGAGTCATGTTGTTTCACATCCAATCGTCCAACATCCAAGAACATATCGGTTGACACTTTTGCATAAGCTCACCCTACTTTCACACTTATCAGTAGGCAATAATGCACTACCAACATACCACATACCGGTTGTTATACCATACCAGTCTCCTGTCCATGTCTTCAATACAAGTCAACACTAACTTGTGTATCGGTGACTCCAATGGCCATTGTGATGGATGACACTTTATTCCTTACCGGTGACTTGTCATGCTAGTTGAGATCAATGACACCATTTCTGGTATGCATTAATGACAATACTACTCATGAATCTCCCCTATCGATTGACATCAAGGAAAATAAAATGCCAATAATTCACCCCCCCTCTCATTTGCTTAGATGTTCAACAATTGGTAATAGAGCTTAACTGCTTGAGTTAGATGTTAATCCAATGTCACACAAATTATCTCTCCCAATCATTGAAGGATTTGATTATAGTTTCTGAAAAGTAAAGATGAGAGGTTGTCTAGTTTCTGTAGCTTACAACACTTAGAAGGCAATGGAGAAGTTAAGTATGTACAACTAAAAAATGGTCTTACAATCTGGATGAGATTCAAGCCTATGAAGAAAATGAAAATGCAAGGTATGATATCTTTAGTGCATTATCAAAAACTAAATTAACAAAAGTCATTTGCTTGAATACTTCTTATGAGGCCTAGTAGAAGCTAAAAAATATCTATGAAGAGAATGTGAGAGTTAAGTTGACAGATAGTTTGACAACTAAGTGAAGGTATGAAAATTTAAAGATGGAAGAAGGAGAAGATATAGTAAGCTATTTTGAGAAAGTTGACAATGCAGTGAATGAAATCAAAGAACTCAGAGGAAATTTATATGATGAAGATATAATTGAAAAAATATTGATGACTCTACCGATGAGTTATAGTGATAAGATCTTAGCTATTGAATAAACCTATGATTCAAAGAATTTCACTAGAGAACAACTATTTGGTACCCTGACTAAATTTGAAGTGAGAAATTTTGGAAAAGACAAAGATGAGCCAAAGAAAATATTCAAAGCAACTGAAGATGGTTTGGATGATGATGATAGCTGAGATGAGATGGAAGCAAAGTTTGTGAGGAAATTGAAGAAAGGCACCAACAAGTACAAAGTTATGTTACCCTTTAAATATTTTAGATGTGGAAAGATTGGTCACATAGCTACTAGATATCTGGGAAAGGGATCAAGAAAAAATTTAGAGAAAATAAAGTAAATTTCAATAAGAAATCCTACTATGTCAAGGATGATGCTAGCATTTTAGATGATGAATCTAATTATGAAGATGATGATTGTTTGTTTATTATAGAAAATGATGCAACTAGATTTGATATTTCTAAAACTGTTACTACTACATTTCATGCTAGAATAAATAAGAATGAATGGTTGATTGATAGTGGATTATCAAAAAATCATATGATTGGTGATAAGACTAAGTTCATAAATCTTGAAAAATATGATGGAAGTTTTGTTAGGTTCAGACATGATCACACATAAAAAATTGTTGGGATTGGTTCAATTACTTTGGATGTAAAGCATAACACTGACAATGTCTACTATGTGAAGGGTTTGGATCATAATCTTTTGACTATTGCATAGATGTGAAAAAATGGATATAATGTTGTCTTTCATGTTAATGGATGTGAGACTCGAAAGGAGTTTGAAACAGTTATTGTGGCTGGAAGAAGGACAAATGGAAATATGTATCAGCTAGAAGGAGCTACAAGAGATTTTTTGTTATCTCAACTTGATGAAAACTGGCTATGGCATCGAAGGATGTGTCATATCAACTTTAATAATTTTGTGCAGATCAGTTCAAGGAGTGTAGTGAGATATTTACTAAGATTGACCAAACCGGATAACAAATCTATAAGGAATGTAAAGTAGGAAAGTAGATGAAGAGAACATTCAGAAGAAATTATTATTCATCCATTGGGTTAATGTATTTGGTACACATAAATCTATGTGGTCCGACCAAAACAAGGAGATTGCAAGGTGAGAGGTATTTCATGCTATTGATTGATGATTATTCTAGAATGACTTGGGTTGCATTCTTAACAGAAAATTCTGAAGCATTAGAGAAATTCATGCTATTCAAGGCAAAATTTGGGAATGAGGTTGATAGGGAAATCAAGTTGTAGCATCCTAAAATTGTGACACTTGCAATTTTGACCGCATTTGGGTCTTCACGATGGCGATGCAACACTAAACCTGAATGGAGACCCCGAAACTTGTTCATGACATCAAAAACTGCATTTTTCAGCACCCTGGCCTGATCCTCCTTGCACCCTATTGTCTCTGGAGGTGGGACCATGGTGCCCAGCGCCCTGGTCCTTCAGGATGAGGGTGCCTAGCGCCCTGGTCCCCTAGGACCATGGCACCCAACGCCCTAGTCCCTGGCCCTATTTTTGGGCCCGGTCTCTTTTGGGTCTCGGGTCTTTATGTTTGCAAATTGGAAAATAATCTTCCCAGGTCGGCCCAAGGTCGGAAAAATCAGTCTATCAAACCTAATTGACAAGTATATAAACTACATTTCCTCTCCCATTTTGGTAAGATGAAAAGACGGCAGAAGCGATACCCAAACATTCAAGCATTCAAGCATTCCTTCAAGAAATTGATCATTCCAAGTCTCCATTCAAGGCTAAGTGTTGCATTCAAGACAAGGATTCAACCATTGAAGAGGAGATCACATACCACATACAACATACAACATACAACAACATCTACACCTTCGCATGTAAGAATACAAACATTCTTACAACAAGGTACTAGTACTTGTTTTACATTACAATCATTTACATTTACAACATTCTCATTTCTTGGTTAATTCCAAAACCGGGGTTTGACCTAAGGGCAAACCCCTAATCCCTAACCCCCCAATCATCCTCACTTTTTTGTGTGTAGGTTGCAAGTACGTGGTTGTAATCGAAGATTTGGAATCCTTGTGCAGAGACGAACAGATTCCCCTTCATTTCGCGGATTTTTCGGAGGACCGTGTGCGCGCCGGGCGCCATCCTCCTATCAAATTTTGCCTCAAATTTGCAGGATAGCACCGTCTCAACATTTTACTACTAATTCTAGGTCCGCAGCTTCATCCCATATTCCTATCTCTGTTTATAAGTGAATCTTTCTCACTTTTTATGCATTCCTAGCTTAATCCTTCTATCTACATTCTTTACAAAAGAGGGTAGCCTTGCTGTCATAACCCTTGAAACTCATTTAGAATCCAATCTTGCATTGTGTGGGATTGGATCTTGTGGGTTTCAACCCCTCTTTTGAATGTAAAGTCTCCCCTAAGTGAAAATCGTCAACCCTAGTGACCCCCTTTCTCTCTCCTTGGAGTGGTGGGGGGAACACTTAGGGTTCGCTCGTGATTTTCTGCTTTACATTTTGGTGAACCCGACGTGAACATCCTTTCTGATTATTCATGGTTAGATCTAAAAATTGGATGCCTTGATTACATTTCCATGTTTGATCTTTTGGAAATTTTAGAGGTTAATTGCATAAAAACCCTAAATTTTCTTTTTAGTAATTGAGCTTGTGAAATGTTTAATTGTTAATGCTTGTTTCAGATCTACCCTTCTACTGCAAATTATCAAATCATATCTGTTCTTTAATTCTGAAAATTAAGTGGTTAAGTGTCAAAACCCTAATTTTTAAAACCTTCTTGATTCAATCTTTGACTGGCAATTTCACTGATCAAAACATCTCCAAATCAGCTGTAACTTTGGATTCCGCAACAAAATCATAAAATCTTTCATCCCTGAAAATTTGGAAAAAAGTTGCGAGGACCGTGTGCACCCCGAGTGCCATCATCCCCGACATTTTTTTCAAAATTTTGGGAGTTAGATCTTACTGTATTTTTCTGCTAAAATTCAGAATTTTGGCTGATTTCATCAATTCTAACACTTTCAAAATTAAGGTCAAAGTTGGTCTTGTGATTGCTTGGATTAAGGCTTCTAATCATTCAAAAATTGTTGAAACTGAAATTTGTTTCAAAATTGTGCTTCTTACTGTCCTAAATCTGAAAAGTGTGTTGGCATTCATTCAAAATTTCAGTGCTTTATTCAAATTTTTTGCAATTTGTGACTTTTGAAATTAAGTGTTTAATTACACCAACTTTGATTTCCACTTTCAAAATCAAATTTTGCGTGAAATTGAGTCAACTTTTAAATTTCAAAACTTGCATTGCTCTTAGTATTCCCTCTAAAATCATAAGATTCAAAATTTCAGTTTCCCTCTCTTTTTCAAAATTCAAATTTTGCATTTTCCAGCAATCTGGGTAGGGTTCAATTTTGAGATTGCAACTTTAATTTGGCCTATCTACAGATCATAAAATCACTCAATTTTTTTAGATTAGCCTTAAAATCATCATAAATTTCATCCCTGAAAATTTTGAAAAAAGTTGCGAGGACCGTGTGCACTCCAAGCGCCATGGTCCCTGACATTTTTTTCAAAATTTCGGGAAATTGTCGTGATTGCATTTAACAGCCTAAATCTAGGAGATTGGCTGATTTTATTGAAATTTGCTACCTCTAAATTCAAAATCTTCTCTCTCTCTCTAGTGCATGAGTTTTACAACAATAAGCCCTACTTACACTATTCCCGTTAGACGAAGCCTTAGAATTAAGTCTTTCCAAGGTTTAATTACCGAGGAGATGGAACCTAATTTGAATAGCCTTTTTAATGAGGACACAGGTAATTCCTCTAATCCTCATAATGATGAAGAAGCTCTCCATGAGGTTTCTGTAGAACAACTTTCAAAATTGGATAACCAATTTGATGATTTTCAGCAATGGATGTCTCAAGAGTATCCCGATAGTCAAGCTCTTTCATTAATTGAGGATCTAAAACGTATGGTTCAAAGTGATAAGAATGGAATTGATATTTTGCGTGGTATTGCACACATTGTGGATTCAAATGTGATACCTATGAAGAGTTGTGCTGAAACTTTAGGTTATACACAACCTCCCACTCAAGTTAATCATTCAATTCCTTTGACAACTTCTATTGCTAGTATACCTACTTTTACATCAAACATAATGACTACTTCAATACAAGACATTCCACCTATGATCACAAATCATGGGGGCAATCCTTCCTCTTCAATTAACCCTCTTCCTTCATTCAATCCAACTTCTTCATTCATTCCTTCAATGAGTGTTCCTATTACATCTCCACAAATGAACATGACGCAAGGGGGCAATTCGTTTAACCATTCCATTCCTCCTTGTAGTGTTCCTCCTTTCCAATCATCTCCTATGACTAACTATCATAGTGTCCCGCCACCTTACTCTCAATCAATACCTTCTTTCAATAACATAATACCTCCATCTCAATCTAACACGTCTAATATGAACTCTTCGACTAAAGCAACCATTAACAATCTTGCACAAACTATCTCTTCTTTACAGCAACAAATTTCCTCTATGAATCAATCTAAGTTTAGTGTACCCACATTTGATGTTGCAAGCCCACTTTCTTTTGACATTGTTCAAGCTATTCCCCCTAAGCATATTGAAATCCCGCATTTGGAGCTTTATAATGGTAAAGGTGATCCTCTAACACATGTTAAGACTTTTCAAACAATATGTACCGATTTTGCTTATGATCAGAGGTTGCTTGCAAAACTGTTTACTAGGACATTAAGAGATAAAGCCCTACAATGGTATTGCTTGTTGCCTTCTTATTCTATTACTTCTTTCGAACAACTTGCAAATGCTTTCATTCAACAATTTCAAAACAATATAAGTCCTAAAGTTACTTTGATTGATTTAATGCATTGTAAACAAGGTGTTAAAGAAAAAGTGACTGATTTCATTGGTAGATATAAGCATTTGTATGCTCAAATCTCTTTTCCAGTGCCTGACAATGATATTCAAAGAATCTTTATTTCTAATTTACAAAAAGATATTAGAGAAAAACTTATGTTTTCTGAGTTTACTTCTTTCCAATAGTTGTGTGCAACTCTTCACAATTATCAACTGACTGTGAGTCAAATAGAACAAGCAAATCCTATGGCTCTGAGTGATAAGGGTGATAGTAGTCAACAACCATTTGGGAAGTTTAAACCAAATAGAGAGTCCATTAAATTCAATGAAAACATCATCAACAACAATGTGAATGTAGCATCAGGTGTGCCTCCTATTTCTAAGTTTTTCAAGAAAGAAAGAAAGTTTACTCCTTTGAATGAATCATTGCATAGTATTATGAATAAGTTATTGGAACAAAATGTGCTTACTCTCCCTCCTGTAAAGAAAATCGATCCTACAAAGATTAATTCACCCTATTTTGATAACAAATCCTTTTGTCAATTTCATCGTCAACCTGGGCATGATACTGAAAAATGTTTTGCTTTAAAGGGTAAAATTCAAGATTTGATTGATAATAATACTATCTCTGTTTCAAGAGTGAATGATAAAGGCAACACATCTGTAGCTCCTCCTAACCAAAATCTTAATATTTTTACTGATCCATTACCTTCTCATACCTCTAATGCGATTGAGACTAATGATTCCTGTTTCTCATCTGATGGTCTTGTGTCTATGACTCCGAATGTGATTAGCTTTGTAGAGCAGCAAGAAACCCTAAAGAACCTTCCATCACATTTGATTCTAGTGAAACTATCAGGGCACCTGATGGTCCTTTATACATAGTTGCAAAAGTCAAGAATACACCTTGCCGTGGAGTGCTTATTGATCCTTCGTGCATGGTTAATGTTATGACTGAAGAATTTCTTTTTACTTTGCAATTGAATCAAGTGATCTATGACAAAATAGATGTGATTGTGAAATTATTTGATGCATTTTCTTCTCCTGCAATTGGTTCTATTACATTACCTATTGAGGTCCATAACAAATCCCTTGATGTGAACTTTGCTATTATTCCTTCATCTGAACAATTTCATGTGAAGCTAGGCTATCCTTGGCTATCTTCCATGAAAGCTATTGCTTCTCCTATTCATAAATGTTTGAAATTTCCCCATAATGGTGAAGTTGTTACTATCAATCATAGTCGCTTTAAACTAGTTGAAAGAAATTCTAGCATTCCTATTGATTATTTTTGGCCTAAACAATTCCAATCTCTTCCTCCGCGAAGTGATCATCTTTTCAAATCTTATCAAAAGTGGAAAACAGATATGATCTTATCTCTAAGTGAACCTAGAACACCCAAACTTGATATTCCTATCGTTCTTGACAAGTAAGTTCTTCCTTTGAAAGATAAAACTAATATCTTTTCTCAAGAAGATTCCCAGCCCATTCCTATGGATGTGACTATGTCTATGTCTAATAAAATTTCTAAAAGTAGACCTATACCTCCTTGTCATGATGGACTTGGTCTTCTTCTTAAACCAAATATTCCTCCTTTATATGGAGCAGTTCCTCCTCCTTCCTCTTATGGAGAGAAGAGACCTTCCTCTTCTCCTATTATCCAGCCTAAGAGACCACAACCTAAACACCCAAGTGATAAGGATGAGAGCATTCCTCCTCCTCAATCTTCTCCACTTCCTACTAAGACTAGATGAAACCGTTCTGCATGTGAATGCCGATGAAAGCATTGTCTTAGAGCTCAGGCAGCTGCTTCACAAACTTTGCAATCTCCAAAAACACCTTCAACAAGCATTATTCTATCTTCTCCAAAATCTCCTAAACATAAGATGCATGATGGTCTTGATTCTGTGCGAGTTAAAGATCCTATTTTTATAAATCTTGATGATGATATAGATGAAAATGTTATCCATGATGAAAATGTTACTTCTCTTGCTTCTGATAGTGAATATGAATATGTTGATGTTGATAACCATTTATCTAACGAATTTTCTAAAGCACTTATCCTAGCTCCTAGACAAGAACAATGTGGCTTGGAACATGAACATAGCCCTTGTTTGGATCTTGTGATAGCTCCATCTGTTGTGTTGAATGTTCCTCCTCTAGCGTGTTCCCTACCTTCCCGAAACATTGATCAGGAAGATCGGGGGGTAGATGACGTGCTAGACTAGTTTCATTAGCATAGCAGATTCTCTCCTCCTCTCTTTTGTTATTTCTTCTATGTGTTATTCTCATTCTTCTATTTTTTGTCCTTAATGTTGTCTACTTGAGGATGATGCAAAGCATTGAGATCTCTTTTGGTCTCTCTCATGTTGACTCAAAAGACACATGTGTTCCCTTCTTCTAGGTGACCTTCCTTGATTGGGGAATGAAGAACAATTATGCATACATACATATGATATACATGACTTATCATACAGCATACTGACCCCAAGGAAAGCGAAGTCACCTCATGCTTTGTGTTTTGTGTCTATTATCCTTGGGTTTATCTCACACTTGTGGGCTAAATCTTTGTGATAACGTGCTCCTTTCCCTTCTCATTTCTTATGTGTATCACTACCTTAAAGCAATCACCCCCGTTGAGGCATGTGCGATCGCTTTAACGTAGGGGGGCATACACCCCGTCTATCTCTTCAAGATACTCAAAAACTTCTTGGCGAACTTAGCTTTGCCTTGAAAATTTTTGATATCTTTCTTGCATGACTCATAGTGAGGGAACCTTACTACTGACAGTCATGGTTCTCCCTCATGATCTTCCCTTTTACTTTGTCAATCGAAGTCGTAAGATCCTTAGTCCACTGGGGGCTTGGTGTGTCTTGCCTCCTTGACGTGGTGAAAGTCTTTCAATGTTGTTTCCTTGTACTTTACCAGAAGTATGAGCGTATGCTTATACTCCCGCTAAAGTGGGGGATAAATGTAGCATCCTAAAATTGTGACACTTGCAATTTCGACCGCATTTGGGTCTTCACGATGGCGATGCAACACTGAACCTGAATGGAGACCCCAAAACTTGTTCATGACATCAAAAACTGCATTTTTCAGCACCCTGGCCTGATCCTCCTTGCACCCTATTGTCCCTGGAGGTGGGACCATGGCGCCCAGTGCCCTGGTCTCTGGCCCTACTTTTGGGCCTGGTCTCTTTTGGGTCTCGGGTCTTTATGTTTGCAAATTGGAAAATAATCTTCCTAGGTTGGCCCAAGGTCGGAAAAATCAGTCTATCAACCCTAATTGACAAGTATATAAACTACATTTCCTCTCCCATTTTGGTAAGATGAAAAGAGGGCGGAAGCGATACTCAAACATTCAAGCATTCCTTCAAGCAATTGATCATTCCAAGTCTCCATTCAAGGCTAAGTGTTGCATTCAAGACAAGGATTCAACCATTAAAGAGGAGATCACATACCACATACAACATACAACATACAACAATATCTACACCTTCGCATGTAAGAATACAAACATTCTTACAACAAGGTACTAGTACTTGTTTTACATTACAATCATTTACATTTACAGCATTCTCATTTCTTGGTTAATTCCAAAACCGGGGTTTGACCTAAGGGCAAACCCCTAATCCCTAACCCCCCAATCGTCCTCTCTTTTTTGTGTGTAGGTTACAGGTACGTGGTTGTAATCAAAGATCTGGAATCCTTGTGCAGAGACGAACAGATCCCCCTTCGTTTCGCGGATTTTTTGGAGGACCGTGTGCATGCCGGGCGCCATCGTCCTATCAACTTTCGCTCAAATTTGTAGGATAGCACCGTCTCAACATTTTACTACTAATTCCAGGTCTGCAACTTCATCCCATATTCCTATCTCTATTTATAAGTGAATCTTTCTCACTTTTTATGCATTCCTAGCTTAATCCTTCTATCTACATTCTTTACAAAAGAGGGTAGCCTTGCTGTCATAACCCTTGAAACTCATTTAGAATCCAATCTTGCATTGTGTGGGATTGGATCTTGTGGGTTTCAACCCCTCTTTTGAATGTAAAGTCTCCCCTAAGTGAAAACCGTCAACCCTAGTGACCCCCTTTCTCTCTCCTTGGAGTGGTGGGGGGAACACTTAGGGTTCGCTCACAATTTTCTTCTTTACACAAGTGTTTAAGTTCTGATAGAGGAGGAGAATTTATTTCTGATGAGTTTAACAAATATTGTGAGAAACATGGCATTAGATGATAGTTATCTGTCCCTCGAACACCATAGAAAAATGGTGTAGTGGAAAGGATGAAAAAGTGCTATATTTTAAAGTATTTGGAAGCAAGTACTTTGAGAGTGAAATGTTTTATAGTATTTGGAAGCAAGTGCTATATTTGGAGAGATGTGGATAATCTTGGAATATTCAACAACAAAGCAGATGAAGGCATATTCTTAGGGTACTCAATAAAGAGAAAGGCATACCATTTCTACAACAAGAGGCTAAATAAGATTGTTGAAAGTGGAAATGTGAAAGTTGATGAAAGCACTTCAAAAGACTTAGAGATATTGGCAAGATATGAATTTGATGAGTTTAGTGAAAAGGATAAGGAAGAGGAAACCATAAGAGAAGAGAAGAATTTTTAAGATGCTCTGGCATATACATCCAAGACCCCAAGATATGTTAAGAAGAATCATTCAGAAGATCATATCATTGGAGATAAGAGTAAAAGTAACATAAAAAGAAGTAAAGCATCTCAAGAACAAGTTTTTCTATGTTTACTATCTGAAATTGAGCCAAAGATAGTAGAAGAAACTTGTAGTGATCAGAATTGGATAAAGACAATGCAGTAAGAGCTCGATTAGATTGAGAAAAATCACACATGGGAATTAGTTGATAGACCGGAAGACAAAAAAGTGATTGGAACTAAGTGGGTATTCTTGAACAAACTAGATGAGGATGGAAAGGTAGTAAGAAACAAAGAAAGGTTGGCCTAAAAAGGTTATACTCAGATTGAAGACATTGATTTTGATGAAAATTACACCCTATTTTCTTAGATGGAGGCAATTAGGAGGTTCTTAGCATTTGCAACATTTAAGGATTTCAAGGTCTATCAAACGGATGTGAAATCAACATTCTTGAATGGAGAATTGAAAGAAGAAGTTTAGATTGAATAACCGTAAGGTTTTAGTTTGAAAGATGATCCAAACATTGTTTGAATATTGAAGAAGGCTTTGTATGGACCAAAACAAACCCCTAGAGCTTGGTATGGAAGGCTAGATAGGTACCTAATTGATCAAGGATTTCAAAAAGGTTTGACTGATAGGAATATTTATTTCAAGACTGATTCAGGTAAAATCCTAATTTTTGTACTATATGTTGATGATATAATATTCAGAGGAAATGAAGGTATGTGTGGAAGATTTTCTAATGAGATGCAAAAGGAATTTGAGATTTTCATGATTGGTGAGATAAATTTATTCCTTGGTTTGCAAGTCAGTCAAAATGATAAAGGAATTTTCATTTCTCAGTCTAAGTACATTAAAAAGTTCTTAAAGAAATTTGGGTTAGAGAATTCCAAACTGGCATGTACACCTATGACCACTAGATGCAAGCTAACCAAAGATGATAAATCTCCTAAGGTAGATGCAAGTTAGTATAGGTCACTGATTAGAGGACTGTCATATTTGACTGCTATGAAATTAGATATCATGTATGCAGTATGCTTGGCAGCTAGATTTCATCAAGAACCAAAAGAATAATATTTTCTATCAGTAAAGAGGATTTTCAGATATCTTAAAGACATACAAGAATTTGGTTTGTGGTATCCCAGTAACTTTGATTTTACCTAGACAACTTATACAGATAGAAACTAGGCCAGAAGTGTTGATGAAAGGAAAAGTACAAGTGGAAGAGCATTCTTTCTTGGCTCCTAGTTAGTTTCTTGGTCAAGTAAGAAGCAAAACTTTGTGTCTCTATATACAACTAAAGTAGAATACATTGCAACATCTTCATGTTGCACATAGATTTTATGGATGAAGCGGACTCTAAAGGACATTTGTGTGAAGTTTGATGAACCTATCTCAATCATGTGTGATAATACCAATGCAATAAATATTTCAAAGAATCTAGTATAGCATTCAAGAACAAATCGTATATCCATTTGGTACCTCTTTTTGAGAGAAAAAGTTCTAGATAATGAAGTAAGACTTGAATATGTACCTACAAAGGAACATATTGCAGTATCTTCACTAAGGCACTGTGTAAAGATTCTTTTGAGTATGTCCAACAAAAGTTAGGGGTATTACCCCTTTCTAGTTTGAACTAATGTGCATTGGTCCAGTGTGCAACTTGCATATTCTTTTTCCTAGAAGATTTGGCTTCTCAGAAGATGTGTTGCTAATGTTACTCAATTCTTTTTTTGCATTTGGCTTGATCTGGATGTCAAGGTGTTGATTGGGAAGTCAAGGTTCTATAACAACGTTCTATGTTGGCTTTGATATTAGTGATGTATGTAATGTGTTGATGTGTTTGATGAAGAGCGTTGTAATGTGGTCTACTTCTCATTCCTTGCCACCACCAGAATGTTTAGTAGTGACCTATTTTAGATCTTTGTCCTGGCTAAATTGGAAGATTATGTTTTCTCAAAGACATTATATGTATGATGTTATCCCCCACCATCTGACATTAGGTTGCCCAACACAAATATTAGCAAGTCTATCAGTAATCTTGTTACCATCCTATAAAACATGAGATATATGATACTGTTCAAAGATAATAAGCATATTTATGCTATCTAAATTCAGGCTCTTAATAGTCCAACTCAAAGATTGAATGCCTTTTAAACAATTTATAATATTCAAAGAGTCGCATTCAAGCCATACCTTCTTAGCACAATTGGAAATAGCCAACTTGAGCCCAATGTAGGCTACATAAGCCTCAACAAAGTGATTTGTTTAAGTTTCCAAAGGGAGGTTTCTATTTTTTTTTAATATCTGGGCAATTGAGAGGGGGGATGAATCAGTTGACGATTAAAATCTTGTTTAAAAAAATACACAGATCTAGAATAATTAACAAAATTAATCAAGTAAACCATCACAACACATGAACATAAATCAAACACAATGAACATCAAGATTTATATGAGAAACCAAAGAAGGTAAAAACCACAGAGAATTTTAATTATCAATATGAAAACACTGATTAAGGTGATTTTTACAAAGGATGGCACACTACCAAAATTATCACTATAAGAGGGCACACTACTCAGAAAAGGATCATTGTTGGAGGGCTCACTGTCGAAGAAAGAAAGATAGAAAAGAAAATCCACAACTGAATGACAATTTGCACTACTGAAACTACTTTTGGTAACTATTCACAACACACTTCACGACAACAATTGGATTCTTTTAATATTGCATAACTTTCGCATAGTTAGCCATTTGCACAAATGTCACACTAACTCATCCAGATCATATGGGGTAAAAGTAAAAAATTGTGTCTCACTTTTATAAAGCAAAAGGCTAACAACAACAACACAGTTCAACTTGAATGGCACAAAAAAGATATTTCTATTTGGTATTTGAAGATGATGTAAACTGATAAAATGTGTAAAACTGGATTAAGTTTATGCCTATTATTTTTACAAAAAAAATAGAACTAGAATTTATATGTTTTTTTAATTATTAGTCTTTTTTTCAATTATTAAAAAATACTGCAAATCAGGAGTTTCAGCTCCCACCACAAAACTATATGTAAATAATCTTGTTTTCCTCTGATTTTGAAATATGTTTTAGATGACATCCATAGCCAATGCAGAAAAAAAAAAAAAATCTGATTTCAATGTATATTTTCACCGTTATAACAATTCAAAGTCAAAGTTTCCCAAAATCGACAGTTTTCATCTCCCACCAAATTTTCCCTATCAAAACTATAGCAATCCCCCCAAAAATTATATATTCTTGAAGAGGACTCTCTCATCTACTGTTATATATAATTTTAAAATTTTTTTGATATGAATTACTATTTTTTTTGTTTTTTCCAAATCAAAGTCTTCTCGAATGTTAATATTCCTACCTGTAGTATTTAATAATTTTAATATACTAATTCTAATTGAACTTCTATAAAAAAAATATGTCAACGTTCCTCACTCCGAGCTCTCGAAAAGGGTATTTTTAGTTTTTTTTTTAAATAAAATTTGATGGTCAAATTCTTAGTAGAACTTGAAAGTTCTACAAATTGGGGGGTTTTGTTGAGTAGGCTCCCATGTGGGATGCCACATAGGCAGCCTCATCCAAGTGGGACTCGACTGAGTCCTACTCGGTCAAGTAGGGCTCGACTGAGTCCCCCAAGTGGTGGGATCCTCTGTGAGCAGTCACGTGGGGAAGTAATCGCTCACTTCCCCACCCTTTTCCTCATATATTAATGAGGTGAATTTTTAATTTTTTAAAAACAAAAAACAAAAAGCAATTCATAAAATCTTCAATTTTTTTTCTAGGAAGCTGATTTTTTTCAAGGAAGGAGGTGATTTTTTTGAAGGATGTGATTTTTTATTGAGGAGGTGATTTTTGCAAAGGAGATGATTTTTTTTCTTAAGGACTATTCACTTGCGATTTTAGGAAAGCAAATTTAAATACTTTATGTAATGGGGAATAAAAGAAATAGAGCAAAAGAATATGATCGTATAAGGGATGATTCAAAGAAAAGTCATACAAAACGTAATCAAGAGTAACCTGTTGATGTTGAAGTTGATGCAACTGAAGTAGCAGAAGAAATTAGTACTATTCAAGGTACGAGTTTTTCTTTTGTCATGAGAAATTTGATGGAGATGAATGTGGATTCTCTTTTTAGTCATGTTTCATCTGAACACATGGCACCTAATAGCACTATTCACATTATTTTCAATTAAAGTCCATGGGTGAAATTTTGATCAGGATTCCTTTTTCCTTCTTTAGCTTTCCAACTATGCTCAACATATGGGCCAAATGTCATCTCGGTGTTGCACTAACAGCCCGTGGTTTATTTTTGAAGTCTGAAGGAGTGTGAAGGTGACAAATGGATCAGTTTCGGTGACTCATCATTTATTTTGGGCCCCACCCTGTAGTTTGAGAAAGATTGAGACACATGGCATCTCTACATTGTTGGTATTATTTGATCAGTTGGGATGTTTTTCCCTAGAGGTTCCTCTGAGCTTTTGTGTGTCCTTCAGGGTGTGTTGTCTGCCAGGTCATTTCTCTACATAGACTTTTCTATTCAAGCAGATATGAAGATCATCATGGCTGAGTGGGAGTAACAACCACAGAGGCCATTTTGCTGGGTGTGTTCCTACGGAATGCCACAACATGGTTTTTCTGTTTCAAAGGTGGTTGTACTTGGCTGGCGGATGTTTGAGCTGTTAGCAGAGTCGTGGGCTCTATTTATGCTTTTTTTTCCCTTTTTGGGGGGTTCAAAACTTAAAAAAGAAACAATTAAGTTTTCTTAGATACAATTTCAACCTTTTAGCTGTTACTATTTTTTGAAAAAGGTTAATCAAATTGTGCCTACAGCCTTTGTGATGCCTCTTTTTAGTATGCTTTGATGGTTTTCTATGCTTTTCTCTTGTGATTCTGATAACTTTGGAAATATATATCCAAGATTCTACCAATTAAACTATGTTTTGCACTTGTTATCTCGTAGATGTGCTATTGATATTTGTTTATGTTGCAAAAGAATTTGGATTGTATCTTAATTGTGGTTTTGTTTGGATAAGTAGATTGTTGAATGGGCTTTAAAACCGCTAGTCTTTGGGTTTTATATGTTGTTAATGTTTTTACAAAATTCTCTTGTGTATCACCTCAGTAGTTTAGATCTTTTTGTTTTAAGTTTATTTCTCCCCCTTTTCTAAAAACCATAAGGAAGAGGTGGCTTCTTAAACCTAAAGGTTATTTAGTGAGTCTTACGCAATTGGTCCCCCATCACTGAATTTCCCATAAGGCTATCCACTTTCAAAGTAAAATTTAGAGTCAATAGTTTTTTTCCTGGCATGCCTGGTGGTACCCAAAGTTTGAATAAACCTTGAGCCAGTTTTTGAGTCACAGGCCCATCACCAGGATTCAAATAGCCCTAAATCCCAATTTACTCCTTCTCACCTTGGTGAATGTTATTTCAGCTACAGCTTCCTCTTCTTAGAGCTTACCTGTCTTTCTTGTAGTCACCCTCACAACGATGGCACACATCCACCTCTAGAATTTTGTGACCTAGAATAATGGGAGCCCCCTCATTCTGCCAACCCCACATATAGTCTAGGGCCCAATCCCCATGGCTATGCTGAAAGTTGAACCCACGTTTATTAGAGAATGTCATAAGACTCTTGGGGAGCATTTACAAGATATAGCCAATGTCTGCATGGTTCATGGCATTATTGAGAAACATGTATCCTTGAGATTGCTCATAGCCTCTTTCAAAGGAAGAGCTCTAGATTGGTTCAGATCCTTGGGGCCCAATACTATTGCAGATTGGGATTAGCTGGGTGACCATTTCTTTCAGAGATTCTCTGACAAGGTCGACAGATCATCATTGATGCACCAGTTGATCACAATAAAGAGGGACCCTCAGGAAGCATTGATGAAATTCAATTTGAGATTCCAGAGGACTTGGCAAAGAATACCTCTATCTGCCTACCCTCCTGCGGATATGGCATTCATCTTTTACCTAAAGGCTTTCAATTCTGACATATCAGTGATGATCCAATCTCTAGGTGACAACACCCTCCCACAAGCATTCAACATAGCAGTGCAAGCATAAAATAATTTGATCGATGTCGAGAAGCTTGCCCCTCGCCCCATCATGCCAGTCTTTCCTGACATATCTCACCAAATTTTTGAAGAGGTCATCCCTAGTACATCTACCCCACAATCTATGTATGTGTTCCTCGACCCCTAGTAAACATATTTCCCTCCACAATCGTCCCTAGCTACGGAGGTCATTGACATAAAAGACTTGCTTAGATCCTTCTCAAACAAAATCATTAATTTGAAAAGAGCCCAAATCTCACCCGCGAGAGCCCCTCTTTAGCAAAATTTCCAAGGAAACTGACCCTCATACCAATATAATCAGCATGTAAACCACCGTGGTGATAAGTCTATGCAGCTGAATGACCAAATTATCCTAGTCGCCAATCCTTTGCACAACCTTTATCCCAACACTGGCAAAGAGTTGACAGTGGGTCAAAATAATCTAGCGGATGATACTAACTCTTTGTGTTTTCCCTGTATTAATGCTCACACACCAAGAAATTGTCCAAGAGGAAATGTACAACAAAAGATTGCAGAGCAACAAAGTCTAGGCATAATGCCCGATGAGTCTATTTATTCCTCCCATAGTATGGATAATGCTTCTCTCATCATGCAAATGCAAGGTATGTCAATGCAATATGATACAGAGATTGCTGCAGATCACACATTATTCTCTTGGATGGAAGAAGGCAAGGTGATGTTAACCAATGGCGCAACTACCTTAAAGGAGAGAGCCCCCTTCGTACAATCAGATTATATTCTCCACTCTAAAAGATGTTTCACCAAGGAGAATATGAACACATCAGGGAGGACACTTGCAGATAAATCTCCTAAGCAACCTGCAGTCATCCCTACATACCCAAGGAAAGAGTTCATCCCCTTTAAGCCAAGAGAGCCAAAAACATCGGTGCCTGCAATACTAGATGTGGTGGAGCAACTGAAGAAGGCTTTGACCAATGTATCTATGTGGGATCTCCTTAGCATCCCAAAGTAAATGAATCACCTGAAAGATGCCCAATCCGACAACGGTGGAAGTGCATGCGGGAATTCTACCAAAGCTCCAAAGTACAATGAAAGAGAGCCCTAGCCCTCTATAGACAAATCATGCTCTCCAACTATGTTAACCAATGATACCACGTCTCCCAAGACTTAGATGGATGGTAAGCCCAAGCGTAACCCATTCTATCTAACCCTTATAGTCGGGGATAAGCTCTTGCATAAGTCTATGATAGATTCTGGAGCTATCACTACTATCATGCCCAGACAAATCACTGAGGTTTAGAATATCAAGTACGAACCTTTAAATAGGGGATTCATGCAATTAGACGAGAATAAATTCTAGACCATAGGTCTTATCAAAAGCCTCTTGCTCACATTGTTTGCGTGCTCTACTATTACTATGCCCCAAGAAGTAGTGGTCATTGATATCCCACCTGTTTTCAGGTTGTGCCTTTCCTAGGATTTTACTACCAAGATAGGAGGCTATCTGTCTTTAGATTGGTCTCACCTCATCATCCGCACTCAGTGCGGGGCCAAACTAAAAATCCTTTTAAAGCCCCTTCATGCCGAGCACGTAGAAGACAAGGCCATGATTAATTTTGAGCCCACTCATGCTTCCATCTCGAATGAAGAAAGGAAAGTCATAGAGCTCCTAGAAGACAAGGAAGTGACTGGGGAGATCCCACCAAACCAAGAGGTTTTCTTAAATGAATTCATAGACTCCGATCCATTCTCCAACTACCATGCTACCGGCCTAGGCACCTATTGCATTTTTTATGAAAACCAGGTCATCCCAAAGCTCACCAAAGAGCCATTTTCTAAGGAAGAATTGTGATCTACTCTCTGGACCTTGCACTTTGATAGTGCAAGATGCAAATTAGGTTTCGGAGCTAGGATTTGCCTCACTTCACCCTCAGGTGAGCAAATGTTGAAGTACTTCCATCTACAATTTGCATGCTCAAGTAATGAGGCAGAATACAAAGGACTGATCCAAGGTCTGAGCTTGGTGGAGAAGATGGGTATCAAGCAACTAAGAGTCTTGGGTGACTCTACGCTAGTAGTACACCAAGTTTGAGGAATTTCTAGTGCTAAACATGTCCGCATGAGATCTCACCGCACCAGAACGTGGGATTTAATTGAAATCTTTGACACTTTCAACATCCAAAGTATCCCTCAAAAAATAAATGCTACTGTCGATCAGAAGGCTACAATCAGATCACAATTCAACCCTACTGTGGACATGCTCACCAATTCCCAAGCATTCCATGTGGTTTTTCGACCGACTATACCTGATAATGATACCTGTAGACACCTAAAAATGGTCAACGCTTGCGGAATCATACTTTAACATTAGCGCATTGCCTCATTTTAGGTTTTTGCATCGCATTAACATTTCTCCTATGTTACGCACTTGGTTTTTATCATTTGTGAGCATCAAGTCATTCTTTTGCATTCTTCATCTATCTCGCTTTCGAATTTAGTCTTGTCGACAAGAATCTTCAGTCATGATTTTGGTCGATCTTTGTCCTTGTCAATCTTGTCATATTGCGATCGATTCGTCATCGATCCTTGTCCTTTTCAATCATGTCAATTTGGTCAATTTGTCATTGATTTTTGTCAACCAATCTCAATCAAATCATTTATCAACACTGGTCATTTATCAATTCAAAATCATGATCGAATCGATATCAATTATCCTTTGTCAAGACCTAATTGTCATCCTTGCATTTCTAATTCATCTTCTAAGGTTTTATGATTTGTTCATTTAATCTTGTTTGGCATTTTCCCTCTAGGTTAAATAGTTTATTTATTTATCCTAAGTCTTCTTGTCACAATTAAATGTTTATTTAATTGGCTAATTAATTTTCTCCTATTTTTGTAAATTAATTAATGAATGAGAAATTATTAATTAATTTACCTATTTTTCATCAATTTCCTAATTTCCAAGTCATTATTTCCAACTTAATTTTCTAATTTCTCCTAAATGTCTATTTCTATTTCAAAATCTTGTCATAAATCCTTGCATAGCAATTTGTCATAATCTTGTCATAAATTATCAATCAATCAATTTTGCATAGAAAGTGCATAATTTGTCATAATTGACATAATTGATTTGCAATTTCCATTTGAATTGAATCATGCTAATTTGATCTTTTCTCCAATTTGTCTATAAATTGGATGATTTTCTTCAATCAAATCCCCTAATCACATTATCGATCTAATAATCACTTATTTTGAATTACTTTGTCTAATCAATCATGCTTCGAGTACTCTTGAGCAATCATCTTGTCTACTTGCTTTCATATCATGATCATGCACTAGTAGGTGAGATCCACAACAAATCTATTTGGAGAAGAAAGAAGGACAATGGAGCCGCATGAAGGAAGCATTTAGATCTACATTTGGTTTGCATAATCTTTAGTTTTGAATGTTTCATTTTCATGTCTTTATTGAGTGTGTTTAGGATAGATCATTGCATTTTAGCTTTCGTGATTGAGCTAGATTAGTGTTTTAATATATTCTTTGATGATTTCCAATTTCCTAAGCTACATTAATTGGTGAACCCGATGTGAAAACTAACTATCTAACCCCTTAACTATGTTTTTGAGTGCTTTTCAGTTGATTTGCAGGCCAAAAACCCCAAAACAGGGTAGTGCAGTGTTTTCTGGGAACTTCTACGCCTGTGTTAGACAACCTGCACCTATGTCAAGCAACTTGCACCTATGTTAAGGACATTTTGCACCTATGTCATGCATTTTGCGCCTATGTTATGAATTTTGTGCTTGTGTAAAGTCTAGAAACAGAGGTAAAATACAGTGTTTTTACTTGAAAATTGTTTTCTTTTGCATTCTGTTTCTGCTTTTTTGGTTTTGTTGGTATTGATTCTCTATGCAGAACCTTGGCATACGCATGACAAAAGAAAATAAATGAAACTACTAACATGTTTTGTGCAGGTTCGATAGTCAAAGACTAAGCATATCAAACTTCTGACTTGGGTTTTGCAGGTTGCCTTGGACTACAACTAAACTTTGTGTTTGCAATTAATGTTTAGGCACCTAGTGATTTTTAAATAGGATGGAATGAATCTATGTTTGATTTAATTGTTGAGTTTGACATTGGAGTAGGAGAGTATGCTCTCATCCTTCTTAGGGTGATCAGAAATCCAGATCTTCAATACCATGCTCATGTCTTTGATTGTTTGTCACCTTTAGAGGGCCTGCCTTCCCGACCATTTGCTTTTGCAAGCAAGTGATAATTGTGAGAAGGGAATGACCCAAAGTGAGTATGGCTAGAATACCTTGGCATTCTAACTCACTATAAACAAATACCTGATGAGCGAAAGCTTTGAAGGAAGGGTTACGTGGGAATTGTAGTTACTTGGGAAGTGATGACCCTTGAACTCTTTCTCATATCAACATCTAAGTAGGGCCTCATGGTCTAAATCATTCTTGCGCGACTACATTTGTTTGGTATCTTGATGGGCTTAATGTCTCAATCATGCCTGCGTGACATCAAGGAGTAACGCTTAACAGAAATCCTTACTAAACACCTTGTTTTTAGAGGCCAAAAACCCTTCTAGTTGCTTGAGAAGGACAAGTTCGGATACTTGGAAGAGATACTAAGTTCGCCATGGGGAGATTTCCATGGGGACTGATGCTTGGCTGCCCTGAGAAGTGAGTGTCGTGGAGGGGAGCCCGTGGGGTCAAGCATCTATGTATTCTCCTTGAATCCCATAATGAGTCTACCTCTCAAGTACCTAATGTCCTTGCCTACCATATGAAATGTGGGAATGAGCATGATTGTCTTGAGTCTAAGTTGAAATATCTTGTATTATTTTCTTGTCAAAAGTTGAATTGTATCTCATTTCAAGAACAAGGAAAAATTGTTTCAAAACAAGGTTAAACACAAGAACATTTCATTCAACAAGGTTAAAAACACCTTCAAACATGGTTGTCAAACATTTTTCAAAATCTTGTCTCAACATTCATGTCACTTAGATTTAGGTTCATCCTAGGTTTTCATTTTGCAAATTCAATGTCTATTACCAAGGTTAGGTTTCACCTAAGTCATACTCCTTTGCATATCAATAAGGGTCATCCATTTGCATGTGTCCTCTTGCATTAAAGTCATACCATTTTCATTCATTCATATTTGCATACCCTAGGTCTCTTCATTAAGCTTAGGTCATTATCATATCATATTAGGGTCATTTTCATATTAATTGTCCCTTTGCATATAGTGTCAAAACTAGGTTTTGTCATACTTGAGTAATCCAAATCTTTGATAAACCCTAAGTCATTGTTAAGAAGTCTAGACCCTATCAAACCTTTTCTCTTTATGTCATTATTGTCATTTGGTCAAACCTAGCTTAGTATCCAAGCATATAGGGGAGACATTGTCATTTTGTCCTATTGTCACTTGGTCCTTTTGTCCTTTGAGGTCTTGGCTTCATTCCAACTTCCCAAGGTTGAGTCTTTAGGTTTGCATTCCAAAAAAATTGTCCAAATCCTCGAAAACAACCAAAGACATAAGTTGCATTCTTGCCATAGATTGCATTCTCATTTATTTAGTTTGCATTTAGTTGCATATCATATATTGTCCTTGAAAAATCCCAAAAAACATTGCATAGTGACATGTCTATTGAAACAAGGTTCCAAGCACCAATGAGGCAACAAAGTTTGACATATCAATCGACAATGCAATCACAATTCTATCCAACCCAACAACAAGGAAATATCGATCAAACTTTTTATGATGAAACAAGTCTCCAAATACAAAAACTAGAGGAGAAACTAGCTCAAGAACAAGAGATTTTGGAACAAAGAGTGAGAAACATTGAGAAGAATAGATCACAAATGTCCAAAATGTTTCAAAAATTTCTAGGTCAAAATCCAAAGATTGAGCCAATTGATGTAAGATCTCTTCTTGAACGATCAGACATACCAGCTCTCCTCTCCCAAATAGAGATGATGAAACAATTTCAAGAAAGGAGACAACATCAATTTCAACATTATGTGCCTCCACAACAAGAACAAGAAGGTGTTTACTATCAATCAGATTTTCAACCATCACAACCAATTGTTCAACAATTTCAACATATTCAACCAACACAACCAATGGTTCAATTTCAACAATATGTCCAACCAACTATACAAAGTCAACAAATAGTTCAACCAATGGTGGAATATCAACAAGTTCAATCAACATATAAATGTCAACAACCACAACCAAACATTCAAAAACAAAGATTGCAACCCACACCAAGCCAAGTTTCAAACATGTCAGAACAATTGAACCAAGTCCAATATCAAAACATGACATCAAACCAAAAACAAGTTCAAATTCCAGATACAACCATGTCAAAACCTCGAAAGAAAGGTGGCTTTATTGAAAGGCTCTTAAGGAACCTACCAAGTGAGTTCTTTGAAGAAGATAAAGATAATACACTTATGTCTAGCAATGCCTCATCCCCCCACAAACAAATTGACTCTCCAGTGGCATCTATCCCTACACCTTTAGAAGTTTCACAAGAACCTTCTATATTGTCCTCATCAAACAATACACTCAAGGATGAAATTATTCAATGGCTATCCATAATTGATTGCCAAGATAATCCAATTCATGATGCACATCCTTGTCATGTTTCAGAAATACAAGACCCAATGCCACCATGCACTTTATTTCCATTACCTATTTTAGAGGAGCCCATTCGAAGTCCTTCTTCCTCATGTTCAAGCATTGATTCCTTGCCAGAATCCATCACAAATGTTCAAATTCCATCCCCTTCATGCCAAATCATTGATTCCTTGTCAGAATCCCCCATGCATATCCAAAGTCCAACCTCATGTCAAGAGGATAATTTAGAGCATGAAGAAACATGTCTTAAAACATATCAAGATCAAGATCTCGAAACCTTATCATCCCATCCAATTGTTGACTAGGACCCCATGTTCCCAAACACTCACGATGATTCCCCTATTCTTGTCCATCCTATCCAAAGTCCTATTGACACTCCATTCCCCGAGCAAGATCAAGATATCCCAGTCCATTCAATCCCAAATGATCCCCTTCCATTTCATGAACACAATGTCCTTTCAAATCCCATTGACATTCCACTTCCTAAGAAAGATCAAGATATCCTTTCCATCCTTTCCGATGATCCCATTAAAAGTCAAGAGCAAAGCACCTTTAAAGAGGATTCCAATGATCTTCCTCCTTGTCAAGATCAAATTATTCCTTCAGATCCTCCACAAGATCCACTTGTTCCTCCATCTCCTTGTCCTAATGCTCCATATACACTCCAAGATCTCATTCCTTTTGATGATCCCATTATTTCTCCCATTCCATCTCTTGAAGAGCCTGTCATTGAACCATTTCCACTACACAATCCTAGTCCCCCTCATGATCCTAATCCCATTCATGATTCTAATGTGTCAATGCAAGATGTTCATGAACCCTCGACATGCATAATGGGTTCTTCCACTTTGGTACAATCTGATCCACTTCAAGATCTCATCATTTGTCTCATATCATATCCACCTCATAATGGACTCGCATCTTCTTCCCAAAGAAAAGAGTATCCTACAAGTCAAGATATTCATAAAGGCAAAGGAGTAGCTCTCCATAAGCAAGAATCCCTTCATGAGAAAGAACCCCTCCATATCAAAGAAGATCTTAAGGGTCATGTATACACAACTCGCTCTCAAGACGTTGGTATCCCTCCATCAAAATCAAAACATACACCTTCCCCTTCATATCTTCCATCCATCTTAGGTCCTTATATCCCTTCATCCTTTATGCAAGGTCAGCAAAGGCACACATCCTTGAGTAAATTCCAATCATCCAAAAGAAGTCCACTTCATTCATATCCATCCATGCATTCCTTTCCCCCTCCAAGCAATTTGGATGCCAAGTGTAAACGTCACAAGTCTAGCAATCCACATGTATTCAAGGATCAACATGTCCAATCTAATCAAAATGTCAAAGCAAAGAAAAATATGAGCCAAAAAGAAAAGGAAAAATCCAAAAGGTCACAAAGGCCCATTGCTAAAAAACAAAAGTCAAAATATATATGGTTTCCTAAATCCCTTGTGCAAGCAATGCACTCCAAGGAACCACAAAAGCATGAAAAATCAAAAACCATGTGGATCCCTAAGCGGCTCCTTGAAGCACAAAAGCCTAAAGAAACATCCAACTTGGCATCCAAAGTTGCTATTCCTCCATCCAACCCTCTCAAATTTGTTCCTCCATCACCTTCTTCATCCATTTTGGGCCCTTATGTCCCAAAATCCATAGCCTTTCCTCCATCCAAATCTCAATATCCAAAATACATTATTCCTCCATCAGTCCATCACCCCTCAAGGTGTGTGCCAATGTTGATCTTGCCTTCATTTCCATCCATTGAAGCCCAATTCTTCCAATACCCTATCCATTATCCAATGCATATTTTCCATCCTTTGATCCCTTTGATCCAATCCTTTACATAAATCCTTGCCTTAGTTTCATCTCTTTTTCCATGTCCTTATCCTACCAACGTCTTTGAGCATACTTTTAAAGGTCATGGTCCATTTTTTTTCAAGGCTACTATCCGAAAAAAAAGATGCTTGAGTCCTTCTTCCATCCCCTATCATGTGTCCATCTTCTATTGAAAAAGTCAAAATACAAAAAAAAAAGTGAAAAAAAAGAAAAAGAAAAAAAAAAGTAAAGCAAAAATAATTTGTCCACTGGTGAAAACCTGGCAAACATGCGCCTTGGGCAAGTACCGTGATGAAAACCTGGCAAACAAGTGTCATGCATAATTTATGAACTTCTTGCACACCACACTTGGGGGTAGGTTTCCTCCTTCACTATCCTATTGAACCCCTGTCATTACCCTTCATATCCTATTGTCCCTCATGTCCATTTCCTCTTTCCACCTTTGAGCTTGACAAGGCTGAGGATCTTCATGAGCATCATGCATCTTTTTTGCAGCTTTTAGTCCATCATATCTTTTGGTCTTTATCCATTTTCTTATTATAACTTTTCATCCATATTCTCTAGCTTATTGCAGCTTTCTACCACTATCCCTTAGCCTACCCCGACCTTTAGTCCATGTCCCTTATCTATTCTTGGTCTTGCTTATCCTATCCATATCTTATCACTATCCATACACTCTTTTTCATTCCTTGATCTTGATTTGACATAAGGACGCAAAATTTAAACATGGTTTCAAAAACCTCTTGACATGTCCCTCATGCCCTATCACTGCTTTACATTGTCATATCCAGTCTCTTGTCCCATCACGCAATAGCCCTTGAAAATTGCATCTGTATTGTCTCCATACTAAAAGGCCTTTGTCTTCCCTCTATCTACCATCATTTCAGCAAGCCTATTTATGCACCTATCATATTCCTTGCCTTGCTAGACACTGGGGGCAAAATCATAAAAAATAAAAAAAATAAAAAATCAAATAATGTCCTGAAAAAAATCATAAAAATTGAAAAATGTCCTGAAATAATTCAAAAAAAATTGAAAAATGTCCTGAAAAAATCATTAAAATTGAAAAAAGTCCTAAAATAAATCATAAAAAATTGAAAAATGTCCTGAAATAAATGATAAAAATCGAAAAATGTCCTGAAATAACTCAAAAAAATTGAAAAATGTCCTGAAAAAAAAAATCTAAAACAGAAAAAAATCAAATAAAGTCTTGAAAAAAAGTGAACAAAAAAATTAAAATCCAAAAACACGCATTTTGCAATAAATATCCTATTGGTGCATAAGACAGATCACTGAGCATACCTCCAATGACACGCAATCCAACACTATGCTTTAATGAAATCACGCATTAACAAATGAACTTTTTTCCATCAAACCAGACATTCAAACTGATCAAAATTGTCTTATCAATCGAACGTTACCATCAATATCATTCATCCTTGTCTCTACTATCATGGGTCTTATACAGGGTGTGGTATACTCGAAACCAGACTATGTCCTGTCTTAGACGGGGTACCGCATGTCCTGCAATTAGACACCATGATCGTCCTATCAACACTTTCAAATTTTGACAATGAAGATCAAGATGTTTGTTTGACTTGATGAAATTAGCGAGTCTTATGATTTATTGATTTATCTTCGATCATGTTCCTATGTTGCTCGATGATGTCACTGAGTGATTTAGAGTGACCAGGATGGTTCATGGTCCCTTTCTTTTTTTGTTGTGATTGTTGTTTGTCTGCGATGTGTTTGCCTTTTGCAAAAAGGGTTGCGTTTTAGCTCTGGCCTTCAATGCCATGATGCTATGCATCCATTTTTCTACATTAAATAAAGGTTCTCACCAACAAAGTGCATTACTGAAAGCAAGTTTTTCTTCATCTCTAACTGTCCTCTGTCTCATTTCTTCCATTAGTTTTGGTAGTCCATTCTTGATCCGTTCGAACCTATCATTTTCTATCATTTTTATCGATCAATTGGCCTCTTTTCTGCATGTTTCCGCCCAATTCCTTGAGGGGGCATGCATATGTCATTATTATTGTCCGGGGCATTTTCATTATTGTTCTTTGAAGCAATGCTTAAAATTGCATTATCTCAAAGAGGGGCAAAATGTAGACACCTAAAAAAGGTGAACGCTTGCGGAATCATACTTTTAACATTTGCGCATTGCCTCATTTTAGGTTTTTGCGTCGCATTAACATTTCTCCTATGTTACGCACTTGGTTTTTATCATTTGCGAGCATTGAGTCATTCTTCTACATTCTTCATCTGTCTCACTTTCAAATTTAGTCTTGTTGACAAGAATCTTCAGTCATGATTTTGGTCGATCTTTGTCCTTGTCAATCTTGTCATATTGCGATCGATTCATCATCGATCCTTGTCCTTTTCAATCATGTCAATTTGGTCAAATTGTCATTGATTTTTGTCAACCAATCTCAATCAAATCATTTATCAACACTGGTCATTTATCAATTCAAAATCATGATCGAATCGATATCAATTATCCTTTGTCAAGACCTAATTGTCATCCTTGCATTTCTAATTCATCTTCTAAGGTTTTATGGTTTGTTCATTTAATCTTGTTTGGCATTTTCCCTCTAGGTTAAATAATTTATTTATTTATCCTAAGTCTTCTTGTCACAATTAAATGTTTATTTCATTGGCTAATTAATTTTCTCCTATTTTTGTAAATTAATTAATGAATGAGAAATTATTAATTAATTTACCTATTTTTCATCAATTTCCTAATTTCCAAGTCATTATTTCCAACTTAATTTTCTAATTTCTCCTAAATGTCTATTTCTATTTCAAAATCTTGTCATAAATCCTTGCATAGCAATTTGTCATAATCTTGTCATAAATTATCAATCAATCAATTTTGCATAGAAAGTGCATAATTTGTCATAATTGACATAATTGATTTGCAATTTCCATTTGAATTGAATCATGCTAATTTGATCTTTTCTCCAATTTGTCTATAAATTGGATGATTTTCTTCAATCAAATCCCCTAATCACATTATCGATCTAATAATCACTTGTTTTGAATTACTTTGTCTAGTCAATCACGCTTCGAGTACTCTTGAGCAATCATCTTGTCTACTTGCTTTCATATCATGATCATGCACTAGTAGGTGAGATCCACAACAAATCTATTTGGAGAAGAAAGAAGGACAATGGAGCCGCATGAAGGAAGCATTCAGATCTACATTTGGTTTGCATAATCTTTAGTTTTGAATGTTTCATTTTCATGTCTTTATTGAGTGTGTTTAGGATAGATCATTGCATTTTAGCTTTCGTGATTGAGCTAGATTAGTGTTTTAATATATGCTTTGATGATTTTTGATTTCCTAGCTACAATACCCAATAGAAAGTTTTTGAGGGTGATGAGCATATTGCACTGTTCATTCAAAACTTAGGAGAGTTTTCAGATCAGCTGCAACCTAAAGTGAAGGAGGCTTATGGAGACCAGATTCTCCAACTAAAATCCAATAAACTTCCTAATGGTCTGATCACCCTAGAGAATTTGTTCAACCATGATGATGCCAAAAAAGACAGGTGAAAGCTTACGACTAATAAAGGAGATTATATTGAAATGTCAATAGGAGATGGGAGAATACTTAAAGTAGGAAAAGATGTTTCTTCAAAAGACAGGAGACGCTTGACCCAATATTGTGATGAATACATGGGCATCCTGGCATGGTCTTACAAATATTTGAAAGGTTATGACCCCAGCGTCATTCAGTATACTATCAAACTCACTGATGGAGCTAGGCCAGTTCGACAGAAGCAAAGGTCGTTCAACCCAAAGATTGAGTCTCTCATGTCTCAAATGTTGACGAAGCTAATCGAGTCTCAGATTATCTACTCCATTAAACATAGCATGTGGGTGTCCAATTTGGTGCCCATAAGGAAAAATAATGGAGACATCCAGCTCTGTGTAGATTTCAGAGATCTAAATCAAGTGTCTGTCAAAGATTACTACCCCTTGCCTTCAATGGAGCAATTGTTGAGCACAATGGTGGGATCAAAAATGTTCTCGATGCTTGATGGTTTCTCAAGATATAATCAAGTCCTGGTGAAGCCAGAAGACCAAAACAAGACAAATTTTACCACCAAGTGGGGAACGTTCGCATACCGAAAGATGCCTTTAGGGTTGTCAAATGATGGAGCTACTTTCCAAAGAGCTATGGATTTGGCTTTTAAAGAGATCATGAATAAAATTATTCTGATATACTTGGATGACCTAACAGTGTTTTCTAAACACCGAGAAGATCATTTTGATCATCTCGAACTAGTTTTCCAAAAGTGCCTCAAGTTTAGTATTTCCTTAAACCCAAATAAATGTATTTTTGGCATTCCCCAAGGTAAGCTACTAGGACACATATGTTGGAATTCTATACTCATATGAGAATGGTTAATGTTTTCATTGATGGAAACCAACCGGTATTAGGTCTCTACACACACACCGACAACAAGGTCAACACTGATACCATCTATTGACACCAGTAGGCATATTCAACGGCATCTAGATTACACCGGCAAAGAAGTATACTGACACTCAAGCCGACATGAGACAAGTTTTGTTAATGTGAATTATATTGTAAATATAATTATCTTTTGTAAGCTGACTTGGCATATTATAAAGACTCATATATGTATGAGATTTCATAGGTCATTTTGTATGTATGAGGTGATATAGTGGACAGTGAAAGGTTTTGGTTAAGGTATCAGACTAAGCTTAAACTAATACTAAGCCAGGAATCAAAGATGCTATTTTGAGCAGTACATTGTATTGGATTTAATTATCCTTATTGTAGTCAATGAGACTCTTCTATTGAGCAGTGAGCTCTAGGATGTTGGCCTTCCTACATGTGTAGGCCCCTATTGTAAGTAATATTTATTCATATTGGCCAGTGAGTAAATATTGTGGGTCATAAATCCCACTGAGGTTTTTCCCACATGGGGTTTCCTCGTTAAAATATCTTGTGTTATGGTGTGCATTTATGCTATCTCTGTTATTTCTATTTACTGCATTATTTCTTGTTTACCGGTACATTGATTTGGGTTGCAAAGTTATAAATAAGTTCAAATATTCCACTCATGGGTTAGACACTAATTCACCCCCCCCCCCCCCCCCCTCTCAGTGTCTTTGGAACTATTATTACATCTAACAATTGGTATCAGAGCCTAGTTTTCTATTTGTAAAACCTTAATAGCTTGAGGAAGATTCTGAAACTGGTACAGAAGGAGAGTTTGACAAAATAGTTAGAAGGAGCTCTTGAAGATTTTGATGCAAAAAAATTGAAGAATATCAAAGTTGAAGATGATCTGAGGACTACAAAGGAATTTATTAAAGGACTCCAAGAGAACTTGGTTATAGGACAAAACAAGAGAAAGGAACTTCATGAGAAAATGCAAAAACATGATGATGAAAAGGAAACTCTTAGTGATATTGCAAATAAGTTGAGACAAAAGAACACTAACATGAGGAATGGAATGCAAGATTTAACCATGAGGCTGTGTAAGGATATTGAAGATAGAAAGAAGAATGAAGAAGACTTGACTAGGAGACTTAATGATGGAGAAAATGAAAATTTGAGACTTTGTCATGAGAATGATATGCTAAAGACAAATCTGATTCACATGCAACATGATAAAGAGGAGCTTGGGAGACAAATTGGCATTCTAAAAAAAGAGTTGATCACTGCAAATGAACACAAAGACAAATTCAAGAAAAGTTCAAAAAGACTTGATGACATGCTGAAAAGAAGAAAACATGATGGAGATACAATTGGACTTGGATTTGAACATGGAGAAATTACCAGGACTGCAAATAATCAAGATCATAGTAAACCGGTAAGACAACCTAATGCTTATAAATTTAATGGGGAATGTTTTAATTGCAACAAGTTTGGTCATAGAGAAAATCAGTGCAGATTTAGAAATAATCAGAATACAAACTTATGCAACAGCCAATGTTCCAAATGCAACAAAGTTGGTCATAATTTAGAAAATTGCAGAATGAATGTGAAATGCTATGTTTGTGGTAGATTTGGGCATTTATCTAATCAATACAGAACACAAATTGGTCAAGGATATGGAAAGGCTATTCAGAGGAATAATGTAACTTGTTATGCATGTAACAAGATTGGACATATTGCAAAAATTTTTAGGAGAAAGACTATATTGGTGAACCATAAAGGATCTAGTGTGAAAGGAAAAGAAAAGGTAAACAAAATAAAGAAAGAATTTTCAAAATAATGGATTAAGAAGGGAGATAAGAAAGTTGATGAAACTATCTCTGCACCAGTAGAATAGAGTAACCCTCCACCGGTAGGAGACACTTCATCCAACTAAGGAAAAATCCTTAGGGGGTATGGCAGCAAGTTGAAAATCATGCATTCTACCCTCAGTTGATGGTAAGAAGATACATTTCTTCTTTACCGACAGATGTGTTAAGATTTCACTTAATCGGCAAGCATTAAATGTGGTTTTTGAAGAAATTTTTGGTTATATAACACTGGAAAACCCTCATTTTGACTCACCAAGCATTCAAACATTTAGAGAGTGCAAAATTGAGTGAAGGCAATCTAAAGGCAAAGCAGTGAAGTGATTTTTCAGGCATTCAAGGATTTCTAGTTAAGAGGTATTTATCTTTCGAAATGGAATCTTCATCTTCTGCACCTGTGTTTATTGAAAACCCTACTACGGTAGAGAACATCAAGTGCCCTAGACTTGCGTTTAAGATTATCCCTAAAATTGCTAAGCAAGGTGATTCTATCGGAGCTTTTTCAAAAATTCTGAAGGGTGTTGCTTTTGCCAGATACACATGAATCTATATCCACTGCAACATAGAATACCTAGGGACTGAGGACTTGAAGAAAATGTTTAATGATGTTATTACTGATGAGCAAGGTTTGATTAAACATGAACGTAAGATTGTTGAAGACTTAGGTTTTGTTGAAATTATAAGCATTCTTGAATTTCCAAAGGAAGTAGTTTGTCTTGTGCTGAGTAGAGTCCATGGAGAATTTATGTGGTTAGAGTCAGTTTTCAAAATAACTAAGGAAGAAATTAAGACAATTACTAGCTTACCCTCAACCGGTAGTAGGCCTAACAAAACCAAGAAAATACCTAATAAGGGTGTGATGATCTTAACCGGAGCTACATCTGATAGCAGATCCCTTAGAGTCAATGATGTTAGAGATGTAAATGTGAGATATGTGAGTATGGTACTTGGTTATAGAGTAACACATGCAAACATATTGAATTCGGTTTCTAGCCTTTGTATTCACAGTGCATATGAGATGGTAAAGAACAATGCTAAAATTGATGTTTGTGAATGGCTTAAGGATAAATTGATTGATAACTTGAAGAAGATTAAAGGTGACAAGAAAGGAACTTTTCTCTTTGGCAACCTGCTTATCTGTCTGATGCTTTACTTCACCAAATAGATACCCAACATTGGTCATAAGGATTTTGGATATGACATCCCAGTAGGAAAACAAATTCTAGAATCTTTCACCAATATGGGCACTGACTGTGACAAGATCATCATAGATTATTTCAAAACTTTTTCAACCAAAATGAAGGCAAGAGAGAGGTTACCACAGAGTATAGTTGACAAGTATGACAAATAAATCTGCTTTGTTATTAAACATGATGAGACATGGATGGAAGCAGTTAGCCCTATAACAATTTGGGTTACTAAAATGGGTTATGAAGTTGATTTACCCATTCTTGAAACATATGCAAAAACACTAATTGATGCACCTAGAGAACCATCTGAAGAAATTTTTGGTAATGTTGAGACCATTGAGAGTATTGTTTCAATGTAGAAGCAGAGAAAAAGAAGAGAGAAATTTATCAGAGATGCATCCAAGATGGCTAAGGAGGTTAAAGAAAATATAATGAACTCAAGTGGTATATCTACTAGTGAACCAGAAGGACTGAAACCTGAAGCACATGTTTCACTAGTTGTCACTTCTTCTCATACCAACAATGGAAAGGCTACTGAATTCAAGATAGTAGAGAGGAAGAAGAGAAAACCCTCATCGATACCTTCTCCTTCTCCCAAAATAACGAGAACACTAAGGAAGAAGCAACAGGTAGTTAGGGAACCTAAGAAGAAGCTTACACCGAAGAAGAAATAGACACCGGATAGCCCTACTCTAGAAGAGATATTGAATGAGATAGCATAGGAAGGAAATCCAATTAATGTAAACAAATTGTATCATTCTTTTAAGGATTATGATAGGGAAATAGTAGAAGAGAGAATTATTTTTCATTTAGATATTTATAAGAAGGTTTTAATTGAAGTAATAGATGATTTGCCAAATGATCTATGTATGAGATTGGAAGCAAAAATATTATCAATAATGGAACTTGATAAGAAGTTGAAAGTTGAAGCATTATTGGTGGTACATCTTGTGAATTCAAAAGAGGAAATTGATAAATTAATTTTTGAGGCAAACCAGTCAATTTTTGTCAGTGGACACCGACAAGTGAGCCTAATGGCAGGGAGAGTTAAGGAGATTGTTGATGAGATTGCACACAAATGGGATAAATTCTTCGTTGAAAAGAAAAAGCAAGAAGAAAGGAGTAGACCGAAAATGAACAAAACCTTTAAGGTATATCATAAGGATAAGGATAAGGGTAAAGGAAAAGTTGGTGGTGTTCCTGCAATAAAGATTACAAATAATCTTCCACCTCCAACTTAGGATATCCCACCGGTGCATACAGTCAATCCACTTGATATGGGAACTAAATATGTTACTCTTGATAATACTAACTTAGATTCTAAGATTCATTTTTCTATGAACATTGATAAACAGGATATTAACATTGTTGTAGATAAGGAGAATACAGAAGTTAAGGTAGTCGATGGTGAGAATATCAAGATCTCTAAGACATTGGCAAATATTACTGACTCTCAGAATATTGAGACACCGGTAGATGATAAAGGAACTAATAATTAGAAACAATCTGAGGCAAAGGTTCATTATGAGATAGAGACACTGACAGAGAATGTGAATAAAGAGGAATCAATTGTTGGTAATAAGGAAGAAATAATTAAGGTTAATGGAGAAGTATTTGTTGAGAGGAAAGCTATTGCTGAACCAAGCACATCTATAGGTGAATTTAGACCTACTAATGTGACATATGTTCTTTTGGATTCTATCAAAAGGATATTAGATTGCAATGCCTTAGGATTTAAGGCTATTGATGAAACACTACCTATCTTGAGGATGATTGCACCAACATGTAAGATAGATCACATTGACAATTCTTTAGCTAAATTGGACACCTTGTCCAAATTCATTCCTAATAATGTTCTAACTCTAGAGAAGGTTAATGAAGGAACAATTAAGGATAGAGTTGATAAAGAGAAGGGTGAATTCTTTGAGAGCACTATTAAAAACTGTATAGAGCACTTAGATTCACTATTACTAGTACTCAGTTCTACAATTTTGGAGTATAAGGAGTTGTATAGAGAAGCCTGTAAGCCTCAATATTTGATAGAGGATATTGATGAGGATATTAAAAAGACACAAAAAGAGATTGATGACATAGAAGATAATATGATAGGTTCTTCAGAACTTACATCGGTTTTTAAACAGGAAATGGTAGTGTTCGAAGAAAAATTGGAGAACTTGGAGAAAGAAAAGGAAAGAATAAGGCTGAAGGTCCGGGAGCTGAAGAGAAAACTTGGTCCTAGATTGGATAGTCTTATTATTCAGCAAGTTGAATTAACTAAGGCAACAATCCCTGGAGAAAGATAATCGAAGCAACAGATGCTCTATCTCACCGATATGATCCAACATACTAAGAAAATTCTTTCTGACAGTAACAAGTTTATGCAGAGTTTGAACTTAGTTTTGGTAGATATCATTCCGATTGTAACCAACCAATTATAGACTTTGAGGTAGAAATTTTGTATTCTTTTTGACATCCTTTGTCATTGATGCCAAAGGGGGAGTAGTGAAGAGAAAAATATATGCACAGAGGAAATCGCTTGCTCAGGGGGAGCACACTTCTTTTTGGATTTCAGTTCTGGGACAACAGTTTTGGATTTTTCTCATGAGTGTTGTCATCAATTCCAAAGGGGGAGATTGTTGGCATTATACACTCATATAAGAATGGTTGATGTTGTCATTGATGGCAACCAACCGATATTAGGTCTCTACACACACATTGGCAACAAGGTCAACACCGATACCATCTACCGACACCAGTAGGCATATTCATCGGCATCTAGATTACACTGGCAAAGAAGTATATTGATACTAGGCCGACATGAGACAAGCTTTGTTTATGTGAATTGTATTGTAAATATAATTATCTTTTGTAAGCTGACTTGGTATATTTTAAAGACTCATATATGTATGAGATCTCATAGGTCATTTTGTATTGTAGGAGATTATTTTGTATGTATGAGGTGATATAGTGGACAATGAAAGGTTTTGGTTAAGGTATTTGACTGATCTTAAATCGTTACTGAACTAGGCATTAAAGATGCTATTTTGAGAAGTACATTGTATTGGATTTAATTATCCTTATTATAGTCAATGAGACTCTTCTATTGAGTAGTGAGCTCTAGGCTGTTGGCCTTCTTGCATGTGTAGGTCCCTATTGTAAATAATATTTATTCATATTGGCCAATGAGTAAATATTGTGGGTCACAAATCCCACTGAGGTTTATTCCACATCGGGTTTCCTCATTAAAATATCTTGTGTTAAGGTGTGCATTTATGATTTCTCTATTATTTTTGTTTACTGCATTATTTCTTGTTTATCAATACATTAATTTGGGTTGCAAATTTATAAATAAGTTCAAATATTCCACTCACTGGTTAGACACTGATTCACCCCCCATCTTAGCATCTTTAGGACTATCATTACATCTAACAACATAGTGTGCAAGGAAGGGGTCTCCATCAACCCTGACTGAGTCAAAGCAATAAAAGATATTCCCCTTCCGATCAACAAAAAGGGAGTCCAGTCTTTCCTAGGAAAGGTCAACTTTGTTAGCCATTTCATTTATGATTTTGTCGAAATAATAAGGCCCATCACTATGATGCTCAAGAAGGAGACACATTTCAAACGAACTCCTGAAGCCAAAGGAGATTTTAACAAAATCAAAGATGCCATGTGTTCAACCCCCATGTTATCTAGCCCAGATATGTCGAAAGACTTCATAATGCATGGTTTTTTAGGTCAGTATAGCATTGCCATAGTCTTGACCTAGAAGGATGTCGAAAAGGGGAGCGAGCATCCTATAGTTTTCCATTCAAAGGCTCTCAAAGAATATGAGGCTAAATACAATTTTTTCTAAAAGCAAGCCTTGGTCATAGTGAAGGGACTAAACAAATTCAGGCTCTTCATTGCCTACAATAAAACCATCATATATGTAGCCCATCCTGTAGTCCAAGAATACATCATGGAAGGTGATATCACCAAAAAGAGGGCTAATTGGATCACTAAGATTCAGGAGTACAACATTGACGTCAGGCCAACCAAAATAGTTCATGACAGAGGCTTATGCGAATATATAGTTCATGAGTGCGAGCCCCATGAAGACGAGATGGCCACAAAAGGAAGTCATGATGGTTTCCCCCAAGTCTCCAAACACATGCTAGTTGGAGGCCAAAAAGAACTTTATGAAGACCGAGATTTTCCCCAAGGGTCTCCCTCCAGAAAAGAAAAGGTTCTATAGACTCCAAAATAGCGGTTTCCACCTAATAGCTGGAGTACTTTTCAAAAGAAATTTTGATGGGGTCTTGCTCTGCTGCATGGACCAACGCCAAGTTGATAAAATCTTACATGAATTTCACTATGGTTTGTCAGGAGGTCATTTCTTTGCACAGACAAGCATCATCAAAATCACCCAAGCTAGATATTTTTGGCTCTCCATGTTCAAAGATGTGCACACTTTGGTAAGGAAATGTAAGGAATGCTAGTATTATACTAGTAGGAGCAGAAAAGCGACAATGCCTCTAAGACCTATGATGATAAAAGAGCCTTTTTCCTAGTGGGGACTTTATTTTATAGAGATGATCAACCCCACTAGTTCAACCAGACACAAGAGGATCTTGACTGCCACTAACTACTTCACTAGTTGGTTCGAGGCCTTCCCTTTAAGGAATTTATTAGAGAGCGAAGAGTTGACTTTCCTAAAAGACCTAGTGTGCCGATATGGTCCACCCAAGACCTTCATATCAGACAACGTACGTGCATTCACCGGTTTGCACATCACCCAATTTGCCCTCAACAAAGGTATGTACCTCAAAACCTCCTCCAATTACTACCCATAGGGGAATGGGCTCGCTGAGTCCACTAAAAAGAACCTTATCACACTCATCAAGAGGATAGACTTAGAATATAAGAGGGAATGACACCACCATTTGAAGAGTGTGTTGTGGGCAGACCAAATAACACCCAAGGAGGTTCTAAAAAAATCCCCATACAAGCTGGTTTATGGGAAGGATGCATTGTTTCCTATCTCTTTAGAGGTCCTAGCCCTGTAGCTACTTAAGTTTATCAAGGTGGAGAGAACAGTCTGATGGTCGTAAGGTTGGCAAAAATTATGGATCTCAAAGAAGCCAGAGAGATAGCTTTCTAATCTATCTAAGACTGCCAGCAAACCATCAGGAGGTTGTTTGACAGCAAAAAGAGTTCCAATCAGGTTTTCAGCCTAGGAGACCTCATGCTAAAATATAACAAAAGGGCGGCCAAGCCTGGTCAGCATGCCAACTTCGATGATTTATGGGAGGGGCCTTTCCGTATCGTGAATTGTAAGGGTTTTAATTCCTTCAACCTCAAAGATATGAATGGAGACTTTCTCTAGATCCCAATCAATGGGTTCCACCTCAAACCATTCTATTAAGGTTTTTTCCTCCTTAAATGTATATTTTATAAAGAGTTCTTTTTCATGACTTATTTATTTTAATTATTCCCAGTCATCATCCAAGCAAGGTAATTGAAATCACAAAATATGCCATATTAAGAAAAAGGAGAAAAATCTATCATATTATGGACATTTTTTTTTTCTTTTACATTTCAAGGGAAGACCTTTGGCCCTGGCTAACAAAAAGTAATAAGTCAAAATGCTACAAGTCGGGTTGCTACTTTCTCATTGATCCTCCCCATCTTCATCATCCCCCATCTAGAAGTTCGGGTCCTTGCTATCATCTGGAGTGTCATCCCCCTCTAACCACTCGTGGTCATGATTGTCATCAAGCACCTTAGCCATGTAGATAACAACCAAGTCTAGATGTATATGCGGCATCAAAACTTGAGGAAAGATGTAGTCCCTAAAGTCAGAATACCATTCGATTCCATCCAGAACAAGGACTATCATGTGAACCTACAAGAGGAATTTTGCAGTGACCTTAGCGTGAAACCGATGGGAAGACAACATCATCATCTTCAGACCACCGATGAGCCGATGTCAAGTTACTTCATTGCCAGATGGAATAAAACGTATCAAATCAGATGCCAGGGGGAGGCCCCTAAAAGGGACATGGTATGCAACTACATCTTCCATCCCACCTAGATAGTCTTGAGAGAAGAGCTCCTTGGTGAGCTGCGAAGCCAATAGCCCAGCCAAAATGCAATTCAATAGCGAGGCTATGAAATGTGAGTAGATATCCATGTTTACACAGTAGTGGTCTGCATTGTCAATGAAATCCTCTCCGAGCACCCATTTGATAGCAGTGATTATCAGAGGATTCCTCCACCATGTTATCAGTTGTAGCCTTCAATCAGAGACATTCCCAAGGAAAGCAACCTATGCTTTCTTGCTAACAAGTCTGAAGGGAGTATCCAATTTTTACGAAAACTCCGTCGTTGAAGCTAACACTGTATAAAAGAATGTCTGAAAAGACATATTTATAGCAAAATTATATCTCAATGTGACGAGTGGTTGAGATGCCAATGTTCCTAAACTCCAATGCTCTTATCACTCTCCATTAATTTCCACAAGGAAATAAGCTTTGATTCAGAGTTGGAGATGTCCTACCTAGTACCTTGAAATAGGAGATTATACAAGAAAATGCCATGCATATGTGTAATTACATCGCATTTAAACCAAAGCCTCCATAGGACTGTCTCCACTTGTGCAAGCCTCGTTGTCTACCGATATTATCGGTTAGAGAGGAGATCCGTACAGACAAGCTTTTCATCTCAAGTGGCTTCAAGCAATGATGGGTTAAATAAGTTCTCACTTTGAAAGTTAGAATGGCAGCGCTCGTCCTCATCAAAAGTTAATTGTAGCTGCAAAATGAGCTAGCATATGTGTAAAAAAATGTTTGCCATTAAGGTCCCATTTTTGCAAAAATATAGGCACTCAATGCATTTAAGGAATGTGGCTCCCCTTGTTCATTTTATTACTATTTTGTAGCCTAAGTTTTCAGTTTTTCTCTCAAGTTTGAAAGGTTGGTAGAAGAAGAGCATCAAACTGAAAATGGAAGCCAAAGCCACATCTTCAGGTTCTGCTCTAGGAAGACTATGGGTGGATATTTTTGGAGAGCTCTCATATTCATCACATTCCATTCCTCCCGAGGTGAAACATCTAAGGACCAAAATCAAGACAAAGACAACCACCTGCAACACATCTGCTATGTTAGATTCTTTTGAAAACATCTTCGAACTAGAGGTCCACAAGCATCACAAAAACCTCAAAGAGACCGCATGCAACCGAATGCTTCACTGTAGAGTAGAGCCACAATCAATGGCAACTCAGTTCTGGGGTAGTGGTGCACCTTAATTTGTAGTCCCCATGGTTCCATAGTGTCCCGAGCTCGTAGTGGTCTGCGCTAACAGTTTTGATCCCACCTCCTATTTAACCAGCGGTTCATCTTTGAGGGCAGTGATCTCCTTCGAGGCTATTAGGAATATGATGTGTTGTCCTATTTTTGAGGGAACAAAGGTATTCTTTGAGACTATAATGGAGGAATTATGGGGTACCAAAAGGGATGCATTGTCTTTTTGCTATAGCACACTCAACCAGAGTCTATCCACCGGACTCCCGAAGTTCCCCCTGTACCACAATGACCTAAAGCATGAAGATCTCAAAGATATTTCCTCCACCCTTGCCTGGTTATGTAGTTATGATAATGACCAAGACGTCGCAACTGCTATGATGGGTTTTCTTTATAATTGCAGAAAATAGAGTGAGTCCTTCCACTTCGACTTCTTGGTTTGTATAGCCAGAGCCATGGTGAAGCAATTATCAGAATTTCAGCAGTTTTGATGATTCAGGTTTTCCTCGGTCTTAGTCCATCTACACTTGCATCAGAACGAGGCCTTCTTTGGCCAATACATACAGTTGGCAACTTGTGATGAGTCAGGAAATAGGATGTCAGTGTCGGCCTAAACACCCCTATTGCTAGCTTCCTTTGATGTATATCAATTTTCTGACCTTTTCCTGACCCCAGTGCTTAAATATTTTGGTTCAATCCCCAAAAAACCATTATCCCATTTCTTGTAGGTCTAGATGAACTGGATGCAAAATGAGTGCCCTCCCTATGACTGATTCATAGGTAGTGGTTTTTATTTCATTTGAGTTCATGGTTTCTCTGAGAAACCTTTTCGCTTGTCCATCTTTGTGACTGAGAGGACCCTTTCTCTAGAGATTGCATGATAGTTGGTAAGAATTAAGAGGGCTATTGGAGTAGGAAAGCATGATACCTCCATTACTGAAGACCACAAAGCCATTGGTTCAATCACTCCAATACAGAGAAACATTGTAGAACAGGTCTTGACATCCAAGCTAATGTAGCTCGATCTAGTAGTAATTGATGATTTGTGGATGTATGACCCCTACGGTTGCCTCAGCAAGAGGAAAAATGTGGTGAAGCATGAACCTTGAAGCTTGTGGGAGGGATGCACAAACCCTCAGGCTGATGACCCAAGTTTATATGTGGGTCTTGATGACTTTCCTATCCTCAAGTGCCCCCCTAATTAAGCTTTTACATAGACTTGCAAAGGTACAACCCCGCAAAGCCTATTCCTTTGGTGATGTTAGAAACCATGACTTTGGATGCCTAGCCCAGGAAAAAGAGAGAAATTTTTTGGATCTACCGGCAGGAGGTAAGTCAGCCGAGGGCCAACATCGAAAATGCCCCCTTCGACGAGCATTTTGAGTTAGAATGGCATCAGCTAAATAAATCAGATGAAGAGACAGGTGACAGTTCCCCTCATGGGAACTCATCCCCTGAGGTGGCCCCGCGATAGGATGTAGAGATTATAAATATCAAAGAGAAAGATCCAAAACCCCATATCCTTCTTTCTCTAGCTGGTTCCGCTCGCAGACCTTGTTCCCAAGCTAGTAAGAGGCAAGATGAGAAGCAGGTGCATGACTCCCCTCCACGGACAAGGTAGCATCCGATTTCAGCAAAGAAGAGTTCGCCTCCCTAGACCCCAGAGTCCCCTTGGATCCACAACGATTGGTGACTTAAATAGTTTAGGTACACCCTTCTTTACCTTTATCTTCTACTCAAGTCATTTTGATTGTTGTCCCTCCTGTCACAATGCAAACCCAAGTCCCCACTGCCCTTACTTTGGCACCCGTCGGAATGCCAGTTGAACCCCAAGATGCATTCCCATAGGTTTCCATTCATTTCATGGTTCCCACTTTTATCCCCATAATATTTTCCACGTAGATGTCTGAAGTAGCCTCTATGTCGCATAGGCTTGGTTTTAGAGAGTCCACTACCCCCTCAATTATGGGGTTAGCATCCACGATTCCTTTTCCATCTAGAGCCTCTTCTTTTGTCCCATTGTTTTCCCCATCAACCCTTGTCGAGCTTATTCATACCACTTTCAGCGAACCTATTTCCAAGTTTCCCTTTGCAGTTCCCCCAATGTCGCATTTGCAAGCTAAGATGTTGATAACCCAAATGATTTCTAGCAGCAAGTAGCTTCCTCCAAGACTGCCCATGTTGGCAGAACGAGCAAACGAAAGGAAAAGGAGGGCACCCGTCAGCTCGTCCACACCTTCAAACACATTTTAGCAAAGAGAAAGATTGTCTTTTCTTTGCAAATCTTTTCCCCAAGGTTGACAAGCCAAAATCCCAAATGAGACCCAATGATTACACCTTGCATACTATCAACGTCAGCCTTCAAAATGATACGACATCTAACAAGGTCGAAATAATGGAAGAAACATCAAAGGCCGTGTCTTCAGATTTCATCAGAAGAAACCCATCGCCTGGAGAAAATACATGCAGAGAATGCACATCTTTGAGAGTCCCTGACCCAACAGAGGAAGGAAGACAAAGCCCAAAGCTCAGAAATCAATCACCTGCAAGGTTTGCTAATGCAGGCGAATTCAGAGAAGGGAAAGTTGCAGTCAGCCCTTAATAACGTGAGTACCTAATTGAAGGGATAGGAAGTGACAAGAAGCATGACCTTAAAATAATTGTAGGAGTAAGACTTGGAGATCCAGCAACTAAGAGCAGCTTCTAGAGATGCCACCCATGCGTAGGTTCAGCTGCGCGAAGAATTCCATCTAAAGGAAGAGTATGCCTGGCAGCTAAGTGATGCATACATTATGCTCTCAGACGAGAAAGGGAGATTTGAAGTAGAGGTGCAGAACAAGGAGGATAATCTAGAATTATCTGAAAGGAAAGTCCTAGACACAGAGGTTTTGTTGCAGCAAGAACACGATCGTACAGTGCATCTCCAGCAAGCGGTGCAAGATGAAAGTGTCATGATCCTCACTCTAGAAAGTGAGCTGATCATTGAGAAAAATAGGTGCAAGGGGTTGAAGCATGAAGTAGCTTCCAAGAGAGAGGAGGTTTTTAAGTTGCGGAGTATTCCTCCCCCCATGCAGGTTTCTCAAGATCTTTCATCAAGTCTAATAGAATTTTATGTTTCCCATTGGGAGAGAATTAAGTAGTATAGCCCCTCATTATAGCATGTGTTGAGATTCATTCAAGAAGCACAATACCTCTGCACTGAAGTGGGAGCCCTTGTCAACAACTCTATGGTCATCCTTGGTCCTAAGATCCCCATGACTCAGGATCTAATCCAAATGTTATAAGCAACCCAAGATGAAGAATTGAGAGAGAAAGGGATAGCAGATCGCAAACAATTGATCAAGAAGATGAATGTTGTCATCAATCATCATATTGTGATCATGCATGTATCTGTGGCACTTAAGCCTTTGGAAATATCTATCTCAAATATGAAACAATGTATAAAGAGGTTTGTCTCATTAGGCCTACCTTCTTCATTCCCTACAGATGGTTCTATACTAGGGGTTGAACATGTATTAAGTAAGGTCGAACATTTGCAATAGGACATAACTTTCATCCAGTGCCTGAGTGATGCCATCTCTACAAAGGAGGTTGAATGTCTCTTACACCCCCTAGCTTAGCTCTATGCACTCTTGAAGTTGGTCATGATGAACTAGTCGGCTTGCCCTTTGATGAAATTATTTGCTTGGATCAACATTATCAAAATCTGGAATAGCAAGTGTTTCCCTCTCAGGAAGATTGAACCTCCTTATAGTGGGTCTTTGACCTACTTTGCCTCGTCCTGGCATGAAGTCTGGTCTCTAAACCAACAATTGTAGGTTCTCGTATTCTGCAAGAAGAATTTCCCCTTTTAGTCACCAAGAAATGTTCACATTATTTTCAGTTAAAGTCCATGGGAAAATTTTTGATCGGGATGCCTTTTTCCTTCTTTAGCTTTCTAGCTACCCTCAATGTATGGGCCAAATGTCATCTCGGCTTTGCCCTAATAGCCCATTTTTTATGTTTGAAGTCTAAAGGAGTGTAGAGATGACAAATGGATCATTTTTGGTGACTCAGCATTTCTTTTGGGCCCCACCCTGTAGTTTGAGAAAGATGAAGACACATGGCATTTGCACATTGTTGGTAGTATTTCAGTTGGGATGCTTTTCTGTAGAGGTTCCTCTGAGATTCTGCGTGTCCTTCGAGGTGTGTTGTCTACTAGGTCATTTCTCTGCACATACTTTTCTGTTTAGGCAGATATGAAGATAGTCGCGGTTGAGTGGGAGCAGCAACCTCAGAGGCCGTTTTACTAGGGTGTGTTCCTATAGAATGCCATGGCATGGCTTTTCTATTTTAGAGGTGGTTGTGCTTGGCTGGTGGATGTTTGAGCTATTAGCATAGTTGTGAGCTCAAGTTATACTTTGTTTTTCCCTTTTCTGGGGGTTCAAAACTTAAAAAAGAAACAATTAAGTTTTCTTAGATAGAATTTGAGCCTTTTAGCTATTACTATTTTCTCAAAAAGGTTAATCAAATTGTGCCTAGAGCCTTTGTGATGCCTCTTTTCAGTATGCTTTGATAGTTTTCTCTTCTTTTTCTTTGTGATTCTAATAAATTTGGAAATATATATCTAAGATTCTACCAATTAAGCTATGTTTTGCACTTGTTATTTGGTAGATGCGTGATTGATATTTATTTATGTTGCGAAGGAATTTTGATTGTATCTTAATTGTGGTTCTGTTCGGATATGTAGATTGTTGAATGGGCTTTAAAACCCCATGTCTTTAGGTTTTATATTCTATTAATATTTTTACAAAATTCTCTGGTGTATCACCTCAGTAGTTTAGATCTTGTTGTTTTAAGTTTCTTTCTCCCCATTTTCTCACAACCATAAGGAAGAGTCAGCTTCTTAAACCCGAAGGTTATTTACTGAGTCTCATGCAATTGTTCCCCTGTCACTGAATTTCCCATAACGCTGTCCACTTTTAAAGTAAAATTTAGAGTCAACAAGCACAATTAAATTCCATTGCAAAAACATGTGGGAGGAATATTTTGAAAAAAAATCTATGGTTGGGAGAGCACAATTAATTGTAAAGTTATTCAAGAAAAGAGAAATGACTCATGCTTTGGAGTTGTTGGGTGTCGATAATAGCAAAAGCTCAGGAGTTCATATAAAATAAACAATAGTTAAAAATTTCCAAGATGCCTTGAACCTTATTGATACCACAAGTCGAGGAGTTGATTCAAGTGTTGCACGTAGAGCGTTGATGACTACGATTTCTAGTAAGAGGTTGTCACGTAAAGACAAGGTACAACAATTTTTGAATTACTGCATATATCTAGAAAAAATGTTCAAAGATATATTAGGAGGAGAAATATGTTAGATAAAAACATTGAAATGAATTGGGTAAATATTTGTAGACTTCTACAAAAAGACAAAATTTTTTAAGATGTAAGAAGACTAGTCATCGAATATTGGACAAACCACTCCCATGTTTCTTCCAAAATAAGGGACACTATATAGATGAAAGATGAACATACTGGTATGAAGATCTCACATCCTAAACATTTTGTAGATAAAACACAAAGAGAACTATTTGGAGCATTCAAGGAAGAATTTCTAGATGTGAAAATATGCCAGAGAATGTTTGAGAAGTTGTGTCCTTGCTTTGTACACATAAATAAGGTATGTGAAACTTGTTGTTGTCAAAATCATGTTGAGTTTCATCTATACTTAGAGTCATATAAAAAAGATATGGTAGTACTTAATCCAGATATGGTTATCCCTAGAAGTGCGACACAATTTGTGAAATCAATTTTATGTGATAAATCAGAAGATTTAGATGACTTTAATGTACAATGTATAAAAGTACATCCATTGATTGTGGAGATTTGCAAAAATTTCCATTACAAATTGAGAATATTGATGTATTAATACCAATTTTGTGGAAGATATTTCAATACGAGACATATCGAACTAAGTTGGGAGATGAATCCAAAAAAAATGCATAGAAGGAGAGTAAATTGCCCTACCTTGAATTTATGAACAGATTTCATACTATGATTTATCCACATATCCAACATTGTCATGGTGCATGATGGCAAGATAAACAATTTCGTGATTCCAAATTTTTTTTTCCACCTGGTTATATTCTTTCAATTGTAGATTTCTCCAAAAACTATATATTTTCCCCTCAATCATAGATTCAAGCTTAATATTATCATTCTGATCAAGTTGCAACATTTGTGGAAGTGACCTATAGACATGCACAATTTGATGTGGACAGGGTAGAAAACTATACTAATCCAAATGAACGCATTATCATCAAGGAGGTTCATTTCTATATCAGTAATGATAAGGTTCATGATAGGAGCTATGTAGCTCATTGTTTTCCAATGTTTTTTGAAGATCTTGCAAATCGCGGGATAAATGTTTCACAACACTGGATTTGGTTGTGCAGGAAAGTACATAAGTTTTAATTAATTTTCATTTATATGTAAAATTTTTATTTGATTTCAATTTGATAAATTTTATTTTAAATGTTCAATTGTACATGTACGTGACATACAAATTTATGGAGCAAGACAATTTAAATCTGCAAAAGCCTTTAATCTGCTATCCATTCAACATGTCAGATACAATGTTAAGTTTTTGTGGAACTTCTTTGAAAGTGGACATGGAAAAGGAGAGCACGATGGAGAAGGAGCATGTGTGAAGCGTGCACTTCACTAGCATGAACTTGCAAGTACTGTTAATTTTGTTTTTAATTTGTCTATATCTATTTCTTAATATAATTTCATTAAAAAAAAAGTGCACATAACAACATCTCTAAGTTCTTTTATGTATGTAATAGCATAGAGAATGCAAACAAAATTATTGAATGGTGTCAAAGTCATTTTGCTAGTCGGGACATGCCATACAACAAACGTTATCTTTGGCAATTGAAAGGTAAAATATTTTTGTTCTCAAGAATTCTTAAAAAATTTCATTAGCTCTGCATTTCACTTTTATCCTAAAGTGGTCTTACTTGATTTAGAAAATATTTATTAGTGATTATTTATATTACTTGATTTAGAAAATACATTTTGATTTTTTATTGACATTTCATTGATATCCCCTTAAGACATCCTAATAAGAAAAGATAGGTATAGTCCTAGGATGTAGTCTTAAATAATGTTAAACTCTATATTAATATCAAACTTAGTGAAGATGGTGAAAAGGAGAGTGAGGTGGATTAGTAAGTAAATATGCAAATCAAACATAGAAGCATATGAAATCAAAGACATAACTTAAATCATATAAAAAACATGAATTATATGCATATACCTCACAATATTTTTACCTTCTCCTTTGGATAGAGCTTGATGAAGTGAAGGCACCCCTTGATGATGCTCCACTTGATGTTCTCCTTTGGTTGCTTGATGTGGATGGCTCTCCAAATATTGTGCACAAATAGATTAAGATGGATCTTGAGGAATGATATGAATGAGATGATAATGTGTGGATGAGAGATGATTTTGGCATGGTAAGGATGCTATGATGGTTTTCTAGGCTCAAAATAATAGCATAAGCTTACTAAACTTGGAGATGATGAATGAAGGAATGGAGTCCTCAATTTATAGGAAGAGGAGAGGAAGAATGGATGGCTAGGATGGACCCAAGATGAAGGGCTAGGATTTCTTGTGAGCTCACACAAGGCCCAAGAGAGGGTGTGGAGACCAAGAGATATGCCTTAAAGGCATTTCTTGTCTCCACATTCCTCAAGGTGCATTGGGAAGGCTTCCCAATGTGCCTTGAGAAGAGCAAGGGATGGGACATTCCTTGAAGAATGAGGAGGAAGAATTTAAAATTCTTCAAAAAGGGATGATCATGGGGATTTGAGGAATAAGAAGGAATTAAAAATTCCTTGGGAGATGAAATGCCTAGAGGAATGTGAGATTTTGAAAATCTCACATTCACCTAGGAAAAGAGCATATAAGGATAGTGGTTGGATGGAAGGGACAAGTAGTTGACTTTATGGCTAATCATGATAATTAGCCTCTAGAAACTCATTAGGAGGGGGATTAGAGGAAAGGTTAGGTGGAATAGGATTTGTAGGAGGATTTGACTAGGATAGAGAATGAGTGGGGGGAATTAAAAATTAGAAGAATAAGGTTAAGTGAGTTTAGAGAGTTTCTAGAAGAATTTATGAGGTTAATGATGGATTAGGAAAATGATTTGTGGGAATCATGTAGGTTAACTAATTAATTGAAATGAATTAGTTAAGAGGAGGATGTGAGAAGATTTAATTTTTAGAAGAATAAAAAGAGGGGTTGATTTATTAAATAAATCAATCACATACTATACTGACAATATTAATTATAATTAATTAATATTGAGGAGAATTAGAATTTGCATAATTAATTAATAAATTAATTATGTGACAAATAAAAAATAATTAAAATAATTATTTTTAAGTGTCTACATTTTGCCCCTCTTTTACGCAGCGGCAAATTTAGCAATGGGTAGAAGATAGAAGAAGAAGAATAAGATGCCCCTACATGAAGCGTGGGAGGTGTGTGCCCCCTCGAGAATTTTTTTTGAAAAAAGACGAAAAATTCTCGAAAATAAAGGAAGGAGAACTGTGGGTAGGTTCCCACCATGTTTTTTCCCTTAACCAGGTTTTCCACATTAAAAATCTTGGAGTTATGTGTGCTATTGATGTGTTGTTGTTTAATGCTTTAATTGTTCATTATCAAACCTGAATTGTGGTTTAAGTTGCAGTAGTTTTTGGTGCAATTTGATTCAACCCCCCTCTCAGTTTGTTGCATTGTTGGCAATAGTAAGTTTGTTTATGTACTATTTGGAATCCCTTCCGACAAAAGATATTGTCATATGGGAGTCTAGTGTTATTATTTCAATTAGATATTTGAACAGTTTTACTAACAAAGAGGAAGTTTTCAATGTCTATTTCAAGTCATTTGTAGATATGTTGAGTGTTGGCCTGGTTTTTGTATCTTTCTCTTCCAGTTCTAGAGATTCATCTTTTGGAAAGAAGAAATGAGGCAATTTGTTCCTGTTAGTATTTCAAAGCCAAAGAGAAGTAAGGTGGAAAATGTCATGGTGATTAATTATCTGAAATCCCCTATAGCTAGAGGAGATTTAGAAGTTGAAGAGCAGGAAGCTAGAGAGTTAGATGATGAGTCTAATTTGCTAAAATTGGTCGATAGTATAGATGGAATCAAGAAGATTGTTGTGAAATGGCTAACTTTAGTCGAGTCTAACAAAATTGAGAGCATTATGATGAAGCATTCAATATGTAAAAACTTGAGACGTAAAGATATCAGTAATCTACTCCCAGAATCTTTGAATAAGGTTCGAAAAT